>NC_045166.1:25146115-25153615 GCF_900700415.2 Clupea harengus
GAAGGCAGACGGGCCTTGGCTTGTTAAAACTGTAGCACTTTACGTCTTGTCTGTTTGTTTCCCCCCCCCCCATCCTAACCTCCCTGGGGTTCGGCACAGTGACACATCGCGTGCAGTAGAGTGAGAAAAAGCGCGAGAGAGAGCGCGCGAGAAAGTGAGAGCGAGAGAGAGGGGGAAAGCACCCCCTACTCAGCTCTTTGGTAGAAAGACTCTTTTAAAGAGCTCCACTCTACTCTTGTAAAGAGTGTCTTCTCCCAACGTTGAAAAACAAATAATTCTATGAGCTGAAAACAGGAGAGGTCTCCTTAGAACTGAAGGGTTTTCATTTGTTTAGATTCCTTAAATAGACATTTCTGTCATAAAATATGTTAAATTCCTCATGTCTTTGGTTGGGGACTTCCCACAGTGGTCAAACCTCTCGTTGTCACATGCAAGTACTCATACCCAACAACCAAACCTAAGTATCATACCAACAGGGTGCACTATGACCATCGTGCCAATACGTTGCGTTTTGTTGAATTAGGCCCACGACACCTCCAGGAGGCTCAACTGTGGTGTCTGGCATCCCAGACCCACCCCCCTCCATACTCACGATGTGCTAGGACACACGGCAATACGAGGGACAACAACAGATACACCTCAAGACACCTCAAAAAGATTTCACATATCTCAGTGTCTGAGCATATTTTAGTGTTTGTCTCAGCATACTTTAGCTTCTTCCTTTTAAAGGCTTCCTCAATCACATCAAGATCCCTTCAAATTAAAACCCCCTTGTTTGAAGGGTATTTCTATCTCTCTGAAATGTTGTTTTTGTTATTCGTTTACAAATGATCACTGATGTTTATAGCTAAGTTGAACCCGTAAGGTTTTATTTGTGGCTGAGCTACTGCCATATTACTTCAGCTGTCTAGTCTGTTTTAAGTTTAAGAGGGTTCCACTCTGTTTTGCTCCCATAATAAAGTTGGCAGGGTATGAAGCAACAGCACAGGCAAGGTCAGAGGATTGATCCCCCGATGCTGTGGGGATTTTAAAGAGGTGCTTCAGTCTCCATGGCCACTGTTGTGGTATGGGTATACCTGTAGGCAGTAAGTCTGCTGTAAGGGTGGTGTCTGGTTTCTTTTTGAGGGGTTTCCCCTCATTTGATTCTCGGAAATGAAATCTCACTGGTGTCTCACCATGCACATAGTGCTCAGATCAGCCTCCCAGTTTACATTTACATTTAGTCATTTAGCAGACGCTTTTATCCAAAGCGACTTACATATGTGCGACTTACAATGTATACACATTTTACATTTTACATTTACACTGATGGCACACTGCACATCAGGAGCAATTAGGGGTTCAGTGTCTTGCTCAAGGACGCTTCGACAGGGAATCGAACTAGCAACCTTCTGATTACTAAACGACTTCTCTACCACTGTACCACTGTCGCCCCTAGTTTGCCCAGTTCTGGTTTAAATGGACTGTATCATGGCCAGATCCAGATTGGAGTGGATTCTTGTGGCAACAAATCTGCGTATGTGCTGTGTAATCATGTTCATTGGCAGCACATTTTGAGGTTGTGCAAAGCTCCGAAACTTGCCATCATAAACATTACTAGTTGGGATCATTGCGCAAGTGTAGCATTGGCGTTCTTTACAGCATCTTAACTCAGACAATCTAACCTGAGACCCATCACAGCTCGGCTCTGTTGCACAGGTGGGCTGAGAAAATGAATGTCTGACTTGTATTTGGTGCATTTAATGGATACTAAATGGGATGTTGATTTTTTTGGGGGGGTTTTAGAAACTTTAATTAATCCCCTGAGGGAAATTAGAACTCTGCAGTTAACCCATCATTTGGCAGTGAACACACACACACACACACACACACACACACACACACATCTGGAGCAGTGAACACACACACACACACACACACACACACACACTAGGAGCAGTGAGCAATTAGCACACACACCCTATGAGTAGTGAGCACACACACACATCTCTGGAGCAGTGGGCAGCCACTTCAGCTGCAGCATCCGGGGAGCAGTTGAGGGCTGGGTGCCTTACTCAAGGGCCATGGATGCTGAGGGAGGGGAAAGTGCTGGTCATTCACTCCCCCCGTCCTCATTTTTCCCTGCCAGTTCAAGGGATCAAATGGGCGACCTAACAGTCACAAGCTCCGATAAGGCTCCCATCAAGGCTCCCTCTAAACCTTTAGGCCACGGCTGCTAGCCCCCCACGGCTAGATGACGTGAAGCATGAAAATAAAGTGAAATGTTAATGTTTTATGTTTGACATGTTACCGGAATTCAATTCAGTTCGATGAATAAATACATTACAAATGAAATGAAAAACAGATTAATCAAGGCAACATGGGTGCTGACGTGCTCCCTTAGCAACAGTAATTGCTACCTCAAAATATTACACAATAAAGACTGGAACTGGTAGACTGAACTATGCACTGAAGCCGGTTGGGATTGATTATGGCTGTACTAGTAGGAATGCACAAACACAAGGAAATGAGTATCTGGGGAGTTGGATGTTGGCTTGGTGTCTGTTGAGTGAGTGCTGGGAGGGGTCGAGATGGGGTGTGCTGGGGCGTGTTTTTCTTGTCAGTTATACTTTGTACTCTGCAATGGATTATGCGTGCACAAATCTTTGATTTTGATCTCGCTCTCAATAGCACTCTTT
This sequence comes from Clupea harengus, assembly GCF_900700415.2. Classification (NCBI taxonomy): domain Eukaryota; kingdom Metazoa; phylum Chordata; class Actinopteri; order Clupeiformes; family Clupeidae; genus Clupea; species Clupea harengus. The sequence continues at coordinate 25,148,794 of NC_045166.1, forward strand.
TTTTTTTTTTTAGATATTTTCAGAGGAATTAATCTCATTAATGGAGAGGCATGCCATAAAAGTGACAGTTTATATGACGTGTTTATAAAGACTTCTTCCACTCTCAGTTCAGTGTGTTACTTATTTCACTGTCAGAGGACCAGTGAATCGGTACAGTGGTGTGTGTGTGTGTGTGTGTGGAATAACTAGGGCATGCTGACGCACCGCTCCACAAACTTCACTTCACACAAACCCTCAGCTAATGGGCACCAGGTTTAGATGAATGAACCCCATACATTTCTTAGTTGTTATTTATAGCATTGCCACAGACTGATGTTCTTAAGAGTTTTTCCTCATCAGTGGAGTCGGCTGGTGGGCTTCGAGTATCTCTCAGGATACAGCATCCTATGAGCTGTACTTGAAGTCAGGGAGTTAGTTGGTAATTCGTCTACTGTAGTCTACCGTACTAAAGATGAAAATCAAGTTTTTAACCTGGTTAACAGGTTTTATATCATACATGATATACCATGAACGAAATATGCAGTCAACACCATGGCTAAATATTCTGAGTATGTTCAAAAACATTTCTCCATGGCACATCTGGATGTTTATCATTTCAATCTAGCTAAATCAGATGTTTGTCTAACATTAGCATTAGCTGTTTGATAACGTAGCCAAGCTGAAGGCAGATACATAGAGGTGGGGTTAGTTTGCATCTTCATAGATCCGCGAATACAAAATGAGGCAAAGGTGTAGAGCTATATCCAAGCCATTTAAAACGCTATGAAGGTTTTTTTTTCTCCAACGACACAAATTATAACTATGTCATTTTTAGGAACAGAGATGGGATTCTAGGGTTTAGTCAATGCCAGGAGAGGGACTTTAAGCTGAAGCAAGCCTGTGAGCCCATCAATATGACCATAAGCCTATAACCAAACCCATATAGTCCCTTTCCTAGAGAATCTTCTGGACATATTTCTCCAAAATGTTTTATCACCTGAGCACTGAGCAGCACATGTAAGACTACTGCAGGACTCCTACAGGCCAATGTGAGAAATTATTTCAACCTTGGGAGGCTTTGACCACAAATAGAAATTTCATGCCAAAACCCTCTGTCGACCGAAAGAACATCCCTCAGCAGTTTTTGCTACGCTTGTCAGTGAGATTAAGTGGTGTGGGGAATCTCTGAGGTAGAGAAGAGCCGATACATCAGGTAGAGATGGTGAGTGTTAAACCTTTGTCTGCTGTTGTCTTGAACTGCATGGGTTGGTGCCCTTTTGGGTGGAAGGGTCAGCGAGTTCTTCTTCTGACGCCAGCAGCCCCAGTACTGATCTTAGCCCCAGGGGCCTCCCTTACATCGCACCCCTGCCAGCCTTTAGTATGCTGCTCTGGGCTGTTTTTCTTGTCCCCCCCCCCCCCTTTTTTTCCCCCGCTGGACTGGTCCATGAAAAGACCACCCTCAGAGTCTTCTCAGTCGCCACGGTTGTCATTTGCTGGTCACACTACAATGGACAGAAGTCCCGCCCCTCGTCCATTCAACAATGAGAGACACTGGATGTAAGCGTCTGTCATTTATAGACATGCAAAACACTGAGAACTACTGGAGACCCTTACTCGCTCTGCTGTCCATAGCCGTTAGATAGCATCCATGTGTGCACAGAAACAAAAGCAGAGATGGTCCGAGTACTATCTGCCAGTCACAGTATTCTTAAACTGGGAAATGGAAAGTAATGAATGAAATCAGTTGGCTTGACGCACTATTCAGGTACATTTATGGAACTAAACCTCAGAGACTTTCATGATCTCACCATCGAACCGACCTCCAATAAAACCCATGTCGTTCAGTTGATCTTGAACGGAGGAATATGCATTTTTCCTTGCTTCCTTTCATCAGCATGTAAACTAAAGCTTTCCACTGGACCCATGTCATTCGCAGCTCCTCCCTACACTGGCAGTGTTGCTTTCCGAGGTACGGTGTAACAGCTCTCCGCCCCATGAACCCTAAGATCTCTTCCCTCTTTGATTAGATATCAGATTGCATGGGGTTATGGGTAATGCTGTATATTTCCGTACCACTCCTCTCGGTCTAATGTTGCCTCCTGAGGTCCACGTGGTGATGTGCTGGTGTGCTGGAGGCTGCGCTGCAGGGGAGGGGTTCCTGTATGTATGTAGGTCACAGGGCGTGCAGGGCTGGAGCAGGAGCAGGAGCAGGAGCAGGAGCAGACAGATGCAGGCCGTGAGTCACAGTCACAGTCACAGCCCTGGCTCTCTTCCTGCCGTGCTTTATCCCCGTCTGGGGAAGAAGAAAGTGCAGAATCATTCCTTCCTGTGTGTGTGTGTGTGTGTGTGTCTGTGTGTGTGTGTGTGTGTGTGTCTGTGTGATTATTTCCAGCTGTCTGTGAGGCAGGTGTGATGTCACTCTATCCAGGTGTTGCGTTTCTTTTTAAGACAATTTATTATCACCAAGCACTAAATGAAATTATTTGAATTGAACATTTTCCGTGCGTTTCAATTTCTTTAGCACCATATTTACCCAAACAGGACAAAGAAGGTATAATCTTTCCTTTTCGGTTTTGCCACGTGGCCTTGCTTAAATGGAAAGGATGCATTCTGCGCACTGCCTAGGAAATTCAGCCCACTGCCTTGGCATTTAGACTGGACTGTCTTTTTTAGGAGGGCTTGTTATATGCCTCCAACTAGAACCTTTTAAATGAGATTTTTGTCATGAGTTATGTTTTGGCGATGTATATTCATAGCCTTGATATTTTTGACACCATCTCTGTCTCTGTCTCTTTTCACAAAGTTAGCCGTCTACTTTGAGCTTCTGAAACGACTGTGAGCAACAGATGTAACACATTTGATGATTTATTTTTGAAGGTGATGAAAATGTTGATGTTTGAAGTGTTTTTGCACTTCATTTATGAAGTTCCGTTCATGATAGTGTTCGTATTCTTAAGCACCTCTCTTGTACATTTATGGTTTCAGTTCCTCTCTCTCTCTGTCGTAGTCCCATTCTTTAATTCACCAGTTTCAATTCAATTCAGATTGATTCAGTTCAATGAAGCTGTATTACTATGCCCATGCCACTATACTGTATTACAAAAGCGCAGGTCATGAAAACACATATAATGTACATCTATCAAAGTATGTCTTGTAAAGGAAACAAAAGGTCAACTAAGCAGGCAAATATCAATAACAAAAGCCCAATACCATCATGTGAACACATGATGAAATTAAAATGTACCATCTCTCATTCTCTGTCTCCTGTCTTGTACAGTTCCTCTGTCTTCCCCACTCCTTCACCATGTATCTCCTTATCCTCTTTTTAACTCTCTCCTTTTAATCTCTCTAAACCTAACCCTCACAGTGCCCCTAACTCTCCTTTTCCTCGCTCTTCAGGTGAACTTTGTGGTGTGTCAGCTGTTTGCCCTGCTCACAGCCTTCTGGTTCCGTCTCTACCTGCACCCCAGAAAGACCAGCCCCTTCGTCCGGCATGTGGTGGCCACTCTGCTGGGACTGTACTTCGCTCTTTTCTGCTTTGGCTGGTAAGCACTCGCGCGCACACACAAACATACACACACACACACACACACACACATGTACGCACACACACACACACATGTAAGCACACACACACACACACACATCACACACACACACACACATATACACAGTCTCTCTTGTACACACGCATTCCCAAAAATACATACATTTGCATATATACCCACACACACACATATACACACACACAAAGACACACACACAGTTAGGGAAAACCACAGCCAGGAGTAGGCAAGCAGGTCGATAAGGCCCCTGGTATTGATATGCAGTCCAGTAGTATCATTGTCTCTTGTGAACAATCCTGTTCTGGCTCCATGTCATTTGAGCTGTTGGTAAACAACAACAACCGTCATGATCTCAACGTTTGGAGATGTCTTATTGCAAACTGGAGAACTGGTGAGAAACTCAAACTCAACTCTTTTTTTTAGTAAACTTTAATTACAGTAATTTGTGGGTAAACAATATAGTGTACATTTCACTTATTTTTCTCTGAAAAGCATGCATACATTTACTGACTTGGTGAATGGACTCAGTGTCCAGTGTCAACTTAAAGAATTTTTTACAAAATCTGGCATTTCCACAAGTGGTGGTGCAGTGTCATTGATGGACAGTCAGTAACAGTCTTCTAAGAGTTTACAGTAGCCTGCAGTAAGTTGTTCTGGATTTGAGGATATTTAGTACTGTATAAGTGCATTACTCTAAAATCAAAAAAAAAAAAAAAACGAAACCTGCAGTTCCTGTAATGCCTGTTCTGCTAGAACTGCAAATAAATAGATGTACGAAGCTAAGCCTTCCTCTTTAAAAATAAAATCTATACATTAGTCCCACATTTTAATTCACAGTTCATACCCGGAAAGAGCACTCACCCGGAAAATGATGTACCCACCACCCCATAACATTTATGGCCCCAGGACGCGCAGTTTGTTGCCAGAGCGAAGAGGGCTAGTCAGCAGTGCCGTCAGCTGCTCAAGAGTGGAATTAATGGCACGGCGTGGCAACCGCCGAACAGGTCTGCGGAGTGTAACACAGCGTTTGTTTATGACAGCAGAGTGAGGACATGCCGATATTTATGAAGTGATAGATGCATGGCAGGGTGATCTGCTAGCTAGTCTTCTCAAGTTGGAATCAATGGAGCAACTGTACTCATAAGGCTTGGCTTGCTAATGGGTCCAGGTCTAAATTATGGCAATCGATTAATTAGCGATGGCAATCTTAAGCTAATTGGATGTGGCCATTGTGGTGTGTGTGTTTAGGGAATGTGTGTATTTACTGTAGAGTGATT
>NC_045166.1:25156115-25208615 GCF_900700415.2 Clupea harengus
AACTGTAATAAGAGAGAGAGAGAGAGAGAGAGAGAGAGAGAGAGAGAGAGAGTAGAGATGAATAAGAAGAAGGGAGGGGGGAATGGAGGTAGACAGGGTGAGAAAGTAACAGACAGAGAGGCTGATGGAAGATGGAAACCAAAGCTGCAGTAATTATCATGGCATGGGGCGAGGGGGCGATGCAGTATCGGCTCTCCTCTCTCGTCCTCCATGGATGCAGTATCATGATACACTAGAGGCCCAAAAGACCAGTTTTGAGACCCTCTTTGTGGAGTTGTGTGAACAACTTCAGGCTGAAGTTTTGCTCTCTGGCATTAGTTAAGGTACTTTGTCACTATTACAAGATTGGGTAATACTTTATTTGGATAGTCCGCCTACAGAGACTTTACAGGTGGTTTGTTGAAATTCAAGTTCAGCCTTTCTAATTGTTTCGCTGAGCATCACCATCACCCAACCCCTAACCCTTACCTTAATGATAAATTGTAGTTTGTTTCAACAGACAGTTTGTTTATAATCTAAGCATTTGTACATAGTCTATAGTAAATAATGCCAAATATAGCAAATACAGTGTGACCCAAGATTGTTCTCCCACAACTGCCTCGGAGTTATATGACCATTAACATTATTGCATATCAATGTCTTTTGTAAAATTCTGTGGCCAGTTTTAGAAGTGTCAGGTGTGTTGGCATCCCGTCTTCACTGTCAGGAACACATGTGCAAGCATACACACACACACACACACATACATGCATGCACACACACATATTCACAATCCAAATGATTCTCATGCAAAGTCAGTAGGTTAAATAATGTCATAACTGGACACACAATATAGGTTTATTGGTTGTAACATCAAGTAACATCAAGACCCACACTTACTAACATTTAAAAAAAAACTAGGAAATCCATTGCAAAATACTACATCCTACGTTTTCAAAATCCTCCAGATCTTCGACTATCACAAGCCTCGATGCCGATTCATATTCCATATACTCTCTGGCTCCACCTGCCAGAGTCCAACACAAAGGTTCTCAAGAAGAACTGACAAGCCCCGGGATGATTCCATCCCATGTAGTGCACAACAGTCATTCCACGGCATTCCATTTTTTTCGTGTTCAGAATTGTCTAGATATTTGGATTGAAACAGGAGACATGTGGGAACATCGGAGGAACGGAGACCACATTCTGCCAACGCTGTTAGAGCTCTGCTTGTTCTGCGGCCTCTAACCCCAATCCTCAACCCTGCTGCTGGACAACAATGAAAAGATGCCGTGGTTTTGCACCCCCACGATCCTGACGTTTCCATCCTCAACAGAAACAGTACATCAAGGCTCAAAGAGTTAGTCGCCTACAGAAGACAGCTCACATGCATCTCAGACCACACATTCACTGTAACAGTCTTTCTTCGACGCTCGTCAAGAACACTATGGAGCAGAATCTGTGCCAATGTGATACTCCGATAAAGATTAGAGATGTTGAAATCTAACACCCGCAATCAAAGTAAGCCAATTTGCCATGGGCTTACGTCAGTATGAGCAAAATGGACCCGCAAGACCAACAAATACGTTTTTATCTGATAGATCCCATAAAGGGTACAAAAATAGAAAATAAGTTATCTGTAGATGGCGCTTTCTGCAACCTCTAAATATCAGTAATAGTAATAACAGTAGTAATAATAGTAACAGTAATAATACAAGTACAAACATTTAATAAAGAACCATTTCTCTTTTGGTCTCTATATTCCTGTTTAAAGCTTACACCTGTATGCTGCAGTATCTTAGGCCATCTGATGAACTTAGAGGACAGAACAATGAGTGTATTTATTTAAGAAAATGTGTCAAGAGGTATATTTCATGGTATGGCGTTTGCAGACACAGCTTTGCATTGAATTTAACATTTTCTAATTAAAAGGTGGGAGAGAAACTAGTTTGCCAGTGTTAGGGGCTACATTCATAGCTGTGCGTGTGACACAGGCACATCGAATTAGCCAAAGTTAATAAAACAATTATGTCTCAAGATGCGTAAGGGAAACTTCAGGATTTTTCAACCTGGACCCTAGTTTTAGATACTTCTGGGTCCAAACAAGGACAATTAACGATCGGAATTGGTCCAGTAGCCTATTGAGTTAGAACGTTAGAACGGCAACGACAAAACAGCTATACAATCTATCCCCGGGGGCATGCATCTGCGCCAAAGTAAACCGCTTTTTTCTGCCACTGACAGGCTCATAATGTCAAAGTGTCTGACTACATGGAAAGGATCCCTACAGAGAAAGACCTGTGTCTGTTTACCTTAATAACTGTAAAGAAACTGTAGAACATGACTGTCACAGAAACTAAAACTTTACAGTTATTGATAACCTGGGCCTTATCAGCAGCCCTGCCTTTTGGTCCACTGTAGTGGTGTAGAGATTGTGATGTCACTGCTGTAGTGGTGTAGAGATTGTGCTGTCACTGCTGTAGTGGTGTAGAGATTGTGCTGTCACTGCTGTAGTGGTGTAGACATTTGTATTCTAATAATGAATGTCCATGTAGGAGATGTAGGCCCACCAAACAAATGGGAAAGCTATAACCCCACCGTAGGCCTAGGCACCATTGAAAGCTATAACCCACCGTAGGCCTAAGCACCATTGAAAGCGCCTTATCAGCGCTGTCCACTCTCAGAATTTGACATCTGGATTTGAGTAATGGAGAGGACAGAGCTTAACATAAGCCTAACCATACATTGTATTTCAGTTTTCCTCTTCTAATAAGAGATCACTGATCATAGTTTTGGAATAAGTTACGCCTTAATGGAAAACAATTAATAAGATATTTTCCATATCAGAGGATTTTGTTTTGGGAATTGTTAGGGATGTCTGAGAGAAATGTGGTGATCGTTGATCACTGTTTTGGAACATTAAGCAACATTAAGCCGTTTCCAGTTAAGCGTTTTAGAATGTCCAGCAGATCAGAATGAGCATTCTATCTGAAGAACCGCAAAGCCCTGAGGTGCCTGTGTGAAGTCGACAAACTGATTACAATCCCATCTACTGTATATTACTTAAAGACATGAATATCTCCCAATGTCTCAGACCGAAAACAAGAATAAAACTGAATGAAACTAAACAGGCGGAACATGTTTGATTCCATGAAATCCACCTCTCAAGCACCTCAGGGCAGAGTCGTTTTTCTGAATTTCTGTTTTTCTGAATTAACAAGATAATAAACTCGTTAATTCAGAACAACAGAGCAAAACAAATTTTTTTCAAGTGAATGCATTACCTTTCCGTAGATTACAACCTAGCCTTGTCACCGAGACTGATATTGAATTAGGTGTAAAAGCACAGCAGCGGAGGAAGTAAGAATGCAGTTTTGTCTTCAAAACACTACTTGAGGAGGGTTTGGCCCGAGCCAATAAGCCCCCCATTTAAGGGCTACACTGCCCGCGGGGACACAGGTTCGATTCTGGCCTGCTGTCGTTTCCCGATCCTCACCTCTTCACTCCTCCTCACTTCCTGTCCAAAACACTTCACTGTCCTATCCAAATAAAGGCTAAAAAGCCCATAAATAAATCTTAAAAAAAACAAACACTTCTTGCCTTCTGGTTGTCTAGTGGCATGGTCTTGTCTGCCCAAAAGAAAAAGAAAAAAGTAAACTCGTCTCATGTGACAAAGTAGGCGGGGAGAATACGATGTGTTGAGTGAAACCGTCATGAAGTTCACAACTGATGTCTGGTCTTCCACAGGTGCAGCTGGACGCACTATCTGGCTAGAGTAAGACCCGAGTGGGAACTAGATAGATAGATAGATAGATAGATAGATAGATAGATAGATAGATAGATAGATAGATAGATAGATAGATAGATAGATAGATAGATAGATAGATAGATAGATAGATAGATAGATGGATACTTTATTAATCCCGAGGGAAATTTAGGTCATCCATAGTAGCTTATACACTTACTCACAGACATATACATACATAAGTCACATACACATAGGGGGGAACATATGTTAAGGCTGCTGACTGATGTGAACCCAGTAAGGGGTTTCTGCCTGACTGTGACTTTGGCTTCGCCATTAGTGCTCAGATGGTCTGGACCAGTAAATGAGACTGTTCTGGGATCATTATGATGGGGACTGTAAATAGCTTTTCGCCCCCTGCAAACCAAATTAAAATGAATTGTCAAATGAGTTTTGATTTCCTGTCATCTTCAAAGGACATGTATCTATGGGCCTATCAAAATGGTATTGCAGCATGGTGGGTAGATACCGGATGGATAGATGGCTGAATGTAATATATTCTAGCTGCTGAAATACATTTCAGTATTTATGGCCTGTGGAGAGTTTGCCTGAATTAGGTCAAAATATTACTCTCTGGAAGTAGATATAGAAATACATGGTGTTGTAGGAGATATTTGGGATTAACCCCAACAAGAACTAGTGTTAGTGTATGTAGTACATCAGTGCCTTTTCCATCTGAAAATGTTCTCAGTAAGAAAATATAAGCACAAAATAAATACTTAAAATGCCAGTTAATTCAAATCTAAAGAGACATGATGCTAGTTTGCTGGTAATTAGTGCTTTTCGAGGTACATCCAGGCTGTTCTATTTTGACTTATGTTGTAAATTGCTTTCATTAGTTTGTTAATCCCACTGGTTGCTTTTCCTCATAGGGACACGTTCTCCGTCTCCGTCTGTCTCTCACTCTCACTCAAGGTCAACATCTCCTGTCTGTTCGCTAATTTACAGTCACACCGCTGAAGTCGAGGAGAGTCATCCCTCGCAGGGACAACAGAGCTCTGTAAAACAGTACAATTATGCACAGGGTCAGCTAAATGTATGCAGACACCCAAAATAGGAGAAACTAAGGGTTTATACCATAACAGCATTAGACAGTTTCCCCATGTGAGCCCAGACGTATGTGATTAAATACATGAATGGCAAAGCAAAACCGCAGCCCGACCTCAGACGCAAATGTACAGACAAGGGTCACCGCGTTATTAATATGGATGCGGTGACAATCCTTGAGGATGTGTTGATGGATTAAGTACCGATTAAGTAGACTGGAAGTCAAATACACATCAGAAGATCTGAAGAAGCTAAATCTCCGGATCCCGGACCCGACCAACAAATTATTCAGGAGCTCACGGCGGTTGACGTCAGCCACAAGATGCCTGATTTCAACAGTCGGTGTGTTCATTGCTGTCTGCATGGAAGATTCGATACCCAAATACCCACAACAGTTCCCGCAAGCTTCTATCCAAGCGTGTCAATGAAATCTCTGAGCTCATGAAGCGGTGTGAGGTTTATGTGGATGCTATAGCGAGGGATGAGTGGGTGTCGAATGGGGAACAGGAATAGGCAGGTTTATGGGACACCAGAGGGTGGAGAGAGGGCTTATGAGAAGAGGTGAGATGAAAGGAAGGGAATATCCTGGGTCATTTTAAGAAGATTCTTGGACCAATCAAGCTAGCCGACCAGAATGACCTTCATGATGTCTATGTTATTGGTCTTAACTTGGCAGACACTCTGCAGAAGAGGACTTATATTGTTAATATGATTGACAATATGATAAAGCCTTGATTCACTTAGGGTGTATTACTACTTTCAGCAATGATTTCAGTATTCGTTTTCTATTATCTATGATTATCATTTACAACTGATTCACTGCACTGGTGTTACTGACTTCATGATGTTCAATATTTTTTGTTTTGTTTGTTTGTTTGTCAGTCATCTTTATAAATGTATTTTCCATTATACATTTATGTTATTCATTATCTTAGTTGAATCTTGAGTAGTCATTTTTAGTATTATTACTTGTGTATGATGTGATTATGTCCACTTGCTCCTGTTGAAATTGTTAATGGTGTATTAACACAATATGTAAAATCTATTTAATTTGCTACCTTTGTAGCCTATCATTGGGTTCGTTGTACATTCACATTACTGAAAATGAAAAATCAATACAAGATTGGCTGTCAGTGTCTGATACCACGCGAGCTGTATCAAGTGACAATGGATGTCTGTGGCCAGAGCATATTGCCTGAACTTAAACTACACATGTGTTATGAACAGGATGACAGTTGTTCTTGGTTGTAAATATTGTGAAAAGTTGCATGGATAAATGTGTAGCCCATAAGTCAAAGTTAATCAGCACTTATTCGAAAAAGTTTATTCGCACAGTCAAATGATTTTTTTAGACCCTAGTGAATGGGATATGTGGCCCTAGTGAATGGGATATGTGGCCCTAGTGAATGGGATGTGTGGCCCTAGTGAATGGGATGTGTGGCCCTAGTGAATGGGATATGTGGCCCTAGTGAATGGGATATGTGGCCCTAGTGAATGGGATATGTGGTTTAGACCCTAGTGAATGGGATATGTGGTTTAGGCCCTAGTGAATGGGATATGTGGTTTAGGCCCTAGTGAATGGGATATGTGGCCCTAGTGAATGGGATATGTGGCCCTAGTGAATGGGATATGTGGCCCTAGTGAATGGGATATGTGGCTTAGGCCCTAGTGAATGGGATATGTGGTTTAGGCCCTAGTGAATGGGATATGTGGCTTAGGCCCTAGTGAATGGGATATGTGGCCCTAGTGAATGGGATATGTGGCTTAGGCCCTAGTAAATGGGATATGTGGCCCTAGTGAATGGGATATGTGGTTTAGGCCCTAGTGAATGGGATATGTGGCTTAGGCCCTAGTGAATGGGATATGTGGCCCTAGTGAATGGGATATGTGGCTTAGGCCCTAGTGAATGGGATATGTGGTTTAGGCCCTAGTGAATGGGATATGTGGTTTAGGCCCTAGTGAATGGGATATGTGGTTTAGGCCCTAGTGAATGGGATATGTGGTTTAGGCCCTAGTGAATGGGATATGTGGTTTAGGCCCTAGTGAATGGGATATGTGGTTTAGACCCTAGTGAATGGGATATGTGGCCCTAGTGAATGGGATATGTGGCCCTAGTGAATGGGATATGTGGCTTAGGCCCTAGTAAATGGGATATGTGGCCCTAGTGAATGGGATATGTGGTTTAGGCCCTAGTGAATGGGATATGTGGCCCTAGTGAATGGGATATGTGGCCCTAGTGAATGGGATATGTGGTTTAGGCCCTAGTGAATGGGATATGTGGTTTAGACCCTAGTGAATGGGATATGTGGTTTAGGCCCTAGTGAATGGGATATGTGGCTTAGGCCCTAGTGAATGGGATATGTGGCTTAGGCCCTAGTGAATGGGATATGTGGCCCTAGTGAATGGGATATGTGGTTTAGGCCCTAGTGAATGGGATATGTGGTTTAGGCCCTAGTGAATGGGATATGTGGCTTAGACCCTAGTGAATGGGATATGTGGCTTAGGCCCTAGTGAATGGGATATGTGGCCCTAGTGAATGAGATATGTGGCCCTAGTGAATGGGATATGTGGCTTAGGCCCTAGTGAATGGGATATGTGGCCCTAGTGAATGGGATATGTGGCCCTAGTGAATGGGATATGTGGCCCTAGTGAATGGGATATGTGGTTTAGGCCCTAGTGAATGGGATATGTGGCTTAGGCCCTAGTGAATGGGATATGTGGCCCTAGTGAATGGGATATGTGGCTTAGACCCTAGTGAATGGGATATGTGGCCCTAGTGAATGGGATATGTGGTTTAGGCCCTAGTGAATGGGATATGTGGCTTAGGCCCTAGTGAATGGGATATGTGGTTTAGGCCCTAGTGAATGGGATATGTGGCTTAGGCCCTAGTGAATGGGATATGTGGTTTAGGCCCTAGTGAATGGGATATGTGGTTTAGGCCCTAGTGAATGGGATATGTGGTTTAGACCCTAGTGAATGGGATATGTGGTTTAGGCCCTAGTGAATGGGATATGTGGTTTAGGCCCTAGTGAATGGGATATGTGGCCCTAGTGAATGGGATATGTGGTTTAGGCCCTAGTGAATGGGATATGTGGCTTATTGTGGTGGAGATCAGTGTCTGTATGCTTATTACCTCTCAGAAGGAGTAGCGATAGTTTGGACTAGCTGTGGTCAGATAAGCCTCATTGGATGAAGCATAGATATACTGTAGATAGATGATCTATTATCCTAGATCAGTGTTACATTCAGAACCTTGTTTCAGCAATGCCAGAGAAGTCATGGATTCAGATCTGGGGAAGTATATTCCTATTAAGAGTATGCAGATGCTTCTGATGGAAGTGGATTTAGATTAAAGTCATCTGGTAAATGTCAAAGATAATGAATTGTGTTGCTACTGCTACTGCTACTGCTACTAACAGATAATTGTTACTTATGAACAGGAATGTTTTTCCCTCACATGCTGTTTGGGTTCTCAACCTCATTTTAGGAGTTTGTGTCTGTTTTGGATGACAGGTGAATGAAACCACATTAAAGATACCTAAACTCTGTGTTCTCAGATACTGTTTGGTGGTTGCCCTGGGCTACCTCAGCTTCTGCCAGATCACACGTGTTTATGTCTTTGATTATGGGATGTACTCGGCAGACTTCACAGGGTAGGACTTTTTTTGCACTTGTGTGTCTGTGTCAGTAGGGGAGAGAGAGAGCATTGTGTGTTTATATGTTTGTGCTTGTTATATGGGGATAACTGAATGGGCATGTTGGTTGTGTCTGCCTGTTATCATACCCTTGTATTATAAACACACATTCATACCTGCTTATCCCTTTACCTGCCTTCCTTGCTTTCTTTCTCAGACCCATGATGGTCATCACACAGAAGATCACAAGTCTGGCATTTGAGATCCATGATGGTAAGCTGGAATCACATCCATACTTGTCAGATTGAGTGGAGGAGTGTTGTCCTCGGTTGGCTGCTTAATTGAGGTTCCTTAACTGCTAAGGCTGATCTGTCACAGAATCTCACTTCTTCCCTTCCTCTAGGGGTATACTCCGCTTCCGTGCACCCACCATGCAATCTGACTAGCTAACAAGATAGGGATGAAACAAATGACCAAGGTTGCCAACTCTAACGCTTTTGGCATGAGACATGCTTAAACGACCTGTTTCATGCTAGCATGATAAAGAAAAAAACATTCACTTCAATATATCTCACAACTGGTTTGGTCAATCTCACCAACTCTCACGCCAAGTCTGCCTGCAACTCTGAGTTACTGTCAAAGCTATCGTTTTAGAAATTCACAAGTTAAGTTATTGGGCATTTAAGTGGCTAATTATCATGTCGCTACCATGCTAGTTAGCCTGTCAAAAGCTGTTGAGATGTCCTAGCCAATCCACTGAACAGCGAGGCTAAAACCACACAATTCAACTGGTTCTGTATAATAATTAACTGGTAATTTACTGGTGACAGTCTGAACATCCAAATTGGAAATGACTTTCAATTGTTATCTGTATGAGCTAAGATGACTTCATATCCTTGTAGTACTTATTTTCCTATAGCAAGAATCAAATCACAAACTATTTGAAATGCACCATTTTACATCAGGGTAGTAATCCTAGCAGTGTGTTGTGCTGTGTGACTGTGTTTGTTGGTTGTTTGGGTGTGGGTCATTATAACACTGTCTGTCTGGCATGGCCCTTCTCCAAGAGCATTAACTGAAACGTGAGATGATTACGATCCTAATCTCACTATCAGCATAATGGCCTCCATAAACATTAAGGAATTATTTCACTCATTTATCCCTTCCAACCCATTTACACACAAGCACATACACACACACACACACACACACAAACAAACAAACACACACACACACACACACACACACACACACACACACACACACAAGCCCCACACACACACATCCATACACACATGCACAAAAAGACACAAATGCAATCCATGCCAACTTGAATTACATAAGATATAGACTTGGATACAATGCTTGGATACACACATTCGTGAATTCAAAAGTAGTATACTCTTCCAGCATACTCACTCACAGACACACAGGGAGACATGCATGCACACACATAAGCACATTCACACACATTCAAGGATGCACATATAATTAGACGTTGGGGCTCTCTAAGGGTGTTGAATGAAAGGCTGTATCATGCAGTGGTTGGATGTGAATATCCATAGAGGACATCTTTTTGTGCCCTATCGTCAGATTTGTCACCTCGGCTGGGGGTTCATGAATGTCTTTGGTTTATGGCTGTGTCACTGACCAGCTTGCACTACCTGTATAGAGAAAGCTCAATAAAAGTTTTTATGCCAAATGAGAGTTTTGCACTGAGAGTTTTCGTTATCATGTTTAGTGCCAGAACAACAACCTTAAATATATGGGAGCAATATTTCCCACACTTAAGCTCTCTAACCTTGTTGAAAAACATAATGCTGTCTTTCTTACTTAGGTTATGTTATACAAATAGACTGCTGGATTGGGTTTTAGTAAAAACCTCGAAAAGCCTTGGGCACCACAGACACAGAAACACCACCTGCCTTCTTCTGTTTTTCTGTCTTTCATGCATCTCCACCCATTTCCCAGACGCTTCCCGAGACCGTAGTGTGAAAAAAAGTCTTTGAATTTTCTGGGAGCCTGAATGACACCTTCCCCTGTCTATCTTCTCTTCCTTATCTGTCCATAGGGATGGCACGCAAAGAGGAGCAGCTCACCCCAAGTCAGAAAGTGCTGGCTATCAGGTAGAGATAAAGGAAGTAGTCACTAGTGTGCTGTCAGAGTAAATTAAATTGGGTTGTGTGGGCATTGCCATGATGTATTCGAATAGGTTTCAGAATGTTCCTCGGTGTTCCTAATGTTTAATTTCTTAAAGATATCCTAACACTTGTGGTGTTTTATGAAGATGCTCGCCTGATAGAATCGGGATCTATTATCCGAAAATACAGCTACCATTATATTCATATTTTCTTTTGTGTACAATAAAAACATTCAGTCCTTGAAGATGTTAGTATCGAATAATCAGAGCAATGTACTTTATTGTAGTCAAAATCTGTAATCCAAATCTGTAACACTTCTGGGAAAGTGCAGCCCTAATGTTCCATCCCAAACTTTCACTGGGGCGCTTAGGCATTGTTCCCAGAACATTCCCAGAACATTCCCGATCGCCTGGGCTCAGTTGGAACCCATTAGTTTACTGCTGAAGGAGCTGTGTGTGTGTGTGTGTGTGTTGCCCTCTGCCTCTCTGCAGGAGAATGCCCAGCCTGCTGGAGTACTTCAGCTACAACTGTAACTTCATGGGGATCCTGGCTGGCCCCACCTGCTCCTACAATGACTACATCGCCTTCATTGAGGGAACACCCTACCGACACCGAGAGCTGGAAGGCAGCCGAAAAACAAACCACGAGAAAAGCAGGCAGGCAGACCCTTCACCAAATGTAAGGCGGATTTATCAAACCTGCTCTAAAAATGAATGCGCATTTAAGTATGTCTGTCTGTGTATGTGGGGGGGGGGCTTTGTTTCTTTACTGCTTAATGCTCACAGTAGATTGACAGACAATGCCCTCCTGCATGTAACAGTTCTAAAAGTGGAAAACACACTTTGCTCACTCCTAGGGCAAACATAAGTTTATTCCTCCAGCCCTGTTATACCTTGCGCCCTCTGCCCTCTGCATCTGCAGATGGTGGTGGCTCGTAAGCTGGCCACGAGCTGCATCTCCCTGCTGGTCTTCCTGTCCGTGTGTAAAGTGTTTCCCGTGGAGCGAAACATCGACGACCACTTTATTGCCAACACGCCCTTCTACGCGCAGGTGGTCTACCTCTACCTGTCCATGCTGACCACCCGGCCCAAGTACTACTTTGTGTGGACTCTGGGTGCGTCTCTCTCTCTCTGTCTCTCTCCCTCTCTTTCTGTCTCTCTTCTCTGACACTTTGCCTGTCTCACTCTCTCCGTGTCACTCCTCCTTCCTGTCTTTATCCCTCTTTTTCTCATATATGCATATATAATGACAATTCCTGTGAAATGGAATAATGCTGTGCTGCTCTCATCTGGAGAAAAAGGGTACTGCCACTGACGAGCATCAAGATCAGTCACAGCAATATGATACCAGTTCTTATAGTATTTGTATTGATGTATTTCAAAGAGAGCTTCATTAATCAAAGTAGCCCTTGAGGTTTTCAGTCACATGTTACACATTGTTCTCTGTTTATAAACTCAATAAAAATGGAAAGGTCAGGCAAACGGACAAAAGACGTTGAGCCTGAACAGCTTTGCAGCTGAAACTATTCTAAACTTCTCCTCAAACTAAACCTCCAAGCTGGCACTTCTGCACTAAAAGTATTACAGCAAAGATGAGGCATTTACTTCTAACAGACCTTGTGCCAGACAAACGTATTACAGAAGACATGTCTGAGAAAAAAAGGCATGCTTTACTGTTGACGTCCCTGTTACTGTTGTTGTCCAGCTGATGCCATCAACAATGCTGCCGGCTTCGGCTTCAATGGCTACAGAAGCGACGGCTCGGCCCGCTGGGACCTCATCTCCAACCTGAGGATACCCAACATTGAGGTCAGTCAGTCTCTTCACATAAACAGCCCATCATTAGACAACCAATAGATTCTAAAAATCATGCTGAATTAATTTATCTGATGAGATTTATCCTGTTACACAGATCAATTTCAGTATTTTGAAGTACAGTTTCAGGTTAATTGTAGCTGGTAAGGCCATAGGAATACAATTACAAAACCATGCGGACAAATAATGTATAATAATAAATACTGATAATGCATGCAGTAAATGTGAAACTGTAAAAGCAAACCTGAACATGGTAATAACGTCATTTCAGTAAAGTGTGGTGTGGCTTTCCAAATCCCATTCACTTTTTTCTTCAGCTTGCCACAAGTTTCAAAATGTTCTTGGACAACTGGAACATCCAGACAGCACACTGGCTTAAAAGGTAAAGCAGTGGTGAAGACGACGCTGCATATTGACATGACTGTGAAAATAACTGTTGAAAATGACATATGGAGGGGCCTTCTGTGCTCCGAGGCATGAGACACTTACTTTTTAAGTGTAATCACCAAGAATCCATGCTTACTTAATAGCGAGCGTGACCCAAATAATATGCAGATACGCCTCAGTAGAAATGCCATGGGGCGGTCTTGGACTCCTCTGTGGAACCTGGTGCCATCTAGGGGTGGGGTGAACACATTGCAAGTCATCAACTGCGCAGGCAACTTAGGCCTATTAACTCAGCTGTTGAGCATTCGTTTGTGTTTGATTTCCATTTTGAGAGAGAGTAAGTGTGTGTGTGGGGAGATGATTTGAGATGGAGATAGAGAGAGAGAGAGAGAGCATAAGGGAGAGATCACCCGACCAGTGCTGTTTTTGGGGGGTGTTATGAGAAAGAGAGAGAAAGCGAGAGAGAGAGAGAGAGAAAGAAAGAGCAGGAGAGAGAGAGAGAGAGAGATCACCAGACTGTTGTGCTGTTTTTAGGGTGTGTTATGAGAGAGAGAGAGAGAGAGAGAGAGAGAGAGAGAGAGAGAGAGAGAGAGATCACCAGACTGTTGTGCTGTTTTTAGGGTGTGTTTTGAGAGAGAGAGAGAGAGAGAGAGAGAGAGAGAGGGCATAAGGGAGAGATCACCAGACTATTGTGCTGTTTTTAGGGTGTGTTATGAGAGAGAGAGAGAGAGAGAGAGAGAGAGATCACCAGACTGTTGTGCTGTTTTTAGGGTGTGTTATGAGAGAGAGAGAGAGAGAGAGAGAGAGAGAGAGAGAGAGAGAGAGAGAGAGAGAGATCACCAGACTGTTGTGCTGTTTTTAGGGTGTGTTATGAGAGAGAGCGAGAGAGAGAGAGAGAGAGAGAGAGAGAGATCACCAGACTGTTGGGCTGTTTTTAGGGTGTGTTATGAGCGAGAGAGAGAGAGAGCGAGAGAGAGAGAGAGAGAGAGAGAGAGAGAGAGAGAGAGAGAGAGAGATCACCAGACTGTTGGGCTGTTTTTAGGGTGTGTTATGAGCGAGAGAGAGAGAGAGAGAGAGAGGGCATAAGGGAGAGATCACCAGACTGCTGTGCTGTTTTTAGGGTGTGTTATGAGCGAGAGAGAGAGAGAGAGAGAGAGAGAGAGAGAGAGAGAGAGATCACCAGACTGTTGGGCTGTTTTTAGGGTGTGTTATGAGCGAGAGAGAGAGAGAGAGAGAGAGAGAGAGAGAGAGAGAGAGAGACATCACCAGACTGTTGGGCTGTTTTCAGGGTGTGTTATGAGCGCTGTCCCTACCATCCCACCGCCGCCACTTTCCTGCTGTCGGCCATGTGGCACGGAGCCTATCCAGGATACTACCTCACCTTCCTCACCGGCATAGTGGTCACACTTGCAGCCCGTGCAGTAAGTCCACAAACACACACCACACACACACACACACACACACGGTGGCACAACATGTGTGGCATCTGTGGCATGCTATGCTTTTCAATGGCATAATTAAGTGTTACGTTTGTCATATGTCAAACATGTCATATAATGTCATATACGTATGTCATATAATGTCCCTCTTAGAAGTAATATGAGTAATGATCAATGATCAGAATGATATCAGAAGTCCTCCTGATGTTTGCTCTTCCACAGGTGAGGCACAACATACGGCCTCACTTCTTGAGTACACCTTCAGACAAGCTGGTGTATGACATCATCACGTGGGCAGGGACTCAGATCGCCATCTGCTACACCGTGGTGCCCTTCGTTCTGTTGTCAGTGGGGCCTTCCCTCAAGTTTTACAGGTGAGGGGGACTCGCACTCAAACACACTACCTGTCAGGTGACAGTCAAATACACACTCACCACACACACACACACCAAGGTAATTCACCTTTCACCTGACGACAGGTGAGAGACCACAGCCACAACCACCTCACTGTCCTAAGTTAACACACATTCACTTGACATCTACAAGTCAAAGACAAAACATGGCACAAACTACAGGTGAGAGTTTGCCAACAGAATCATCTGCCTTAAAATGGAAAACTACAACCAATGCAAACTCTCACCTAACAAAGGGGCGAGAGCCTACAAACATGCAAACCTGCATGCAAAGGGCGACGCTTTTTTTTGTTCCTTTTTGCTGCCGAGTCTTAAAGCAGCTATCCCTGTCCTCCTCTACTGCTTCCCTTTCCCTAACCTCTGCCACACAACTGTTCCTCACTTCTCAGCACATCCTCTCTTTCTCTCCCCCCCGTGCTTCTGTCTCGGCGTCCACAGGTCCTGGTACTTCTCCGTCCACATTGCCTGCGTGCTAATAGCCCTGGCGCTGCCGGTTAAACCTCGACACCTGAGGACGACGGAGCAACAGCGCTCAGGCAGGCAGACGCAACTTCGGCAGCATGGCATGAGCAGCCGCCAGGACCACCACCACAGACACCAACACCAACACCACCACCACGATAATCACCATCAGCAACACCAGCACCCCTCACTGGCCGCTGACAGCAACTGCATCCAGAAAGACAAAACATCATGAAGATTACTTGGGGGCAAACACATAGACTATTTCCCCTATATGCCCCCTTGTACTGTACTGTCCTTGAAACAGAGATGGGGGGAATAGACAGAGAAAAAGAGAAAGATAGAGAGAGGGAGGGAGTTTGGACTACTGGACTGATGCTAATGCTGAACTCACACACATACACACACACACACTCACAGCAAATGTAAACACTTTTTTGGACTATTTCATTTTTCTTTCCTGAGTAAGGTTTGACTCCGTTTGCCTGAGAAAAAAATAAGTTTCTATTGACTGTCCAGTTACCTGAGGGATATAAGCTTGGACTATCGTCAGTGCCATACAAATATTGCCAGTGTACAGCATTTTGCAAAGCTGCCTTGAGGTCCCTTAGTGTGTCAACAAGTTTTTGGTTCTAGTCAGAATTACATGGTTTGTGGATTGTCAAAATTTCACCAACTTACAGAAAGCTGGCAAAAAACCATGAGTGTATTTGAGGACATTTAACATGTTAGGTTGGCTATATGGGGGCTGATAATATATACATATTACTATCGAGATGGTAATGATGAGTGTTTGTGTCTGTTTGTGTGTGTGTGTGTATGTGTGTGTAAGTGTGTGTGTAAGTGTGTGTGCGTAAGTCTGTGTGTGTAATGTGAAGAGAAGGTTGGGGGTTGAGGTGCTTATAGGTCTTCTCCACCTGGTTCTGCTGAGTAGAGTTGTTCAAAGTTTCTACCAATGTTGTGGTTAGTCTAAATCCGTCCACACAGAGGTAAACATGAGGGACTGAACTAGTTGTGAATCAAATGTCAGCTAGATTTTTTTGGGGGGATCGGCATGGTGTCTTTTCTCTTTTCTTCTCGTCAGCCAAAAGGATTTCATTCACGTGTGAACTTGCAAAACAGCAATGTTCACGGCAATGATGCCTCTATCTGTAGTGTACAATATGGCCTGTTACTGTCTTATGTGTTTGATTTTACGTTACGTTTACCACAAACTGTATTTTTGATTAACCGCCGGCGTTTCTCACACTTTGTAATGTCTTTGTAAAAGGCATAATCTGTTCATTTCAACACAGTCGCGATGGTCCATCACACTGGGTGGATCTTCTGCCTCCATTCCATTGAACAAGCATCGGGAGTACAAAATGTCATTGATGTAATTCTACTATGTGGTGGCTGTTGAGCAAATTCAGAGCTATCCTGGAATTAGCCGTGTGGTTGGTCATGACCAAGTCTGATAGTGGTTTTGCACACGTAGAAGAGACGAGACTCTGGAGTTACGCGACTAATGTTCCTGTTCTATGACTATAAGCCACATGAGACATCTAAGACATGTTTCAGCAAGTGTTATGGGTCAACGAATTTTTAAATTCCAGTCAACTTTTAGCCGTTCTGGTGACACTTTCATGTGAGAAACTTGGAAGGTTTCTCGTTTTTGTATTATATGATGTAATTAAAAAGGATTTTTGCAACATGACTTTTTGATGTGTTTCTCCTCGACTGTGGTGCTAACTGTTCGAAGAGCTCTGGAAAAGCACTCCCTTAAACTCTTTAGGTTTGGAGCCTGGGGGCTTTAGGTTTTGGGGTCATGAGATCTAGTTTAGATCTAGTAGATTTCTAGTCATGAGATACGAGTACGTTCAGCGAAATTATTCCAATATTCATAAAAATATTCTTGGTGAGCAGCTGAATAAATATTCTTAATATTATTCTTAATAATTATTCAGGTACTGAGCATTTAAACACAAATAACCAATGAGGTTGGACATCCAGACTTCAGTTTACAAATGACTGACTACTTGTGCTCTCATAGATTTGCTAATAAAGATGTCCAGAGATTCAATATACATTTTTACACAAAATAATACGAAGCACTCCCATTTATTGGAAAATGAAAAGTGTAGTGCAACAACAAAAAAATGCAACCAACTCCACAAAAACAAAAACAAGCCACTGTAGCAGAAAGGAGGCCATTACAATTCAATCCCATCAAGCACACCTCTCACAATGATTTCGAGGAGTGCCATCATTCAGTAAACATGCCGCCTCTGCTGCAGTACCCATTCCGGTAGAGTTCAGGCATAATACTGCACCGGCATTCTGTTGGCAGCTCAAACAGGCAGATATGTCAAGGAAAGATACCGTAGACTGCTGGGTGGGGTTGGGGAGGGAGGTTAATCAAGGACACACAAGCGATCCACACCAAGACACGCTGAGCCCTATCACCTCCTCCAGGGGGCTGGACTCACTATCTGGGCGGGAGCGGTGAGCCTTATGGCAGGGGTGTGGATTAACCGGCCCTGCCGAGGAGCTCCTTGATGTCGGCCTCGAGATCTTTGGTGAGGAACCTGCGGCTGTAGCGCCGGGAGGGCTCTCCGTCGCGGCCGACCAGGAACTTCTCGAAGTTCCAAGCCACGTCAGTGCGGGAGACGGGACTCCAGATGATGTTCTTTGGGTCGGTCATGAGGGGGGTGGGGTCGTCACGAGGGACTGAGAGCCTCTCCCTCAGGAAGGTGAACAGAGGGTGGGCGTCCTGGCCGTTGACATCAGTCTTCTCCAGGAGGGTGATTTTGGGCTCGAAGCCCTTGCCTGGCCTGACGTACTTCAGACAATTCAGGATCTCGTCGTTGTTGCCATTCTCCTGGTTTGGAGAGATAAGGCATTTAACCCCGTTAACACTTAAACATAATAATAACAATAATAATAAAAATAAGTATTTTTACTGTACATGTTAATATACTTAACTATTGCTGAAAAATGTGTAGTTTATTTTACTGATAGAAAAATAGAGAATTACAGTAACAAACACTCACACATTTATACCTACGCATAAAGATTTAACTATTTACATATTTAACTGACGGTCAGAGTTCTACGCACCTGATGCCCAAACTGATTGCAGGGAACCCCCAGAACAACAAGCCCCTCAGCGGCGTACCGTGAGTGGAGGTCGTTCATCTGAGTGTAGTCCCTGATAGTTGTCCCTCAAAGAGAAGCCACGTTCTCAATGAGAACAACTTTCCCTTTGAGAGAGGAAAATTTGAAGGGTTCCCCCGACAACAGTTTCGCAGAAAGGTCGTAAAACTTCTTAATGTTGCCTGCCATGTTCACAACAATCAGTTCCCAGCAAACTCTACAGCTTGCAGTCTATGACTCTAATGACCTATTATGCTGAATTCAGGGACAGTCTTGACAATGTAGATCTGGGTGGGCGGCCCATTTGAGAGGCATGTCTGAGATGATAAGACAAGTCTGAGGAGCAAGCCAAAGCAAGCCAAATGTGTTATAGTGTTATAGTGAAAGTCAAAGGTTAAAAAAAAAAAAACACCCTGTACTGTGGTTTACTGAACAAAAAACATTATAACAGCTTTGTTGGGATGTACTGCAATTTCCTTGACATCTTTCCTGTATAATGATGAAATTATTAAAATATAAAATGAATAAAAAACTTTAAGGATTAGCATAAGTGTTACATTTACCTGCTCTGATGTAACAGAGAAACTAAACTGGTACAGCCTATATTTAGTGACTCAACATGTAAACAAAATGGTCGATTCATAGCGATTACTGCGTGATGGTGAACATAACAATTGCTAATAGTTGTCAGATTGGTTATTTCAGACACCTTTAATATGAATTCAAATACATTTTAAGGATAATGCACAGAATATTTTTGAGGAATTTGAGATGGTTGACTGGAGGATTTAGCCGATTCATCTCTGTTCTCTGAGCATTTCTTCTGTTTTGTAAATTTTTCAATACATTTTAAGTGTTGAGCATGTATCTTGAACTTGAGCTTTCTGATAATGAGCTCAATTTATGACGATGCCTTTTCTGGAAATGTTCCAAGTAATTCTCTTCGAAGCCACTGCAGCAAAACGAACTCTTCTCCCATGTACTAGTTCATCCGTATCCATATCATCTCTAGAAGAGTCCACAGATTGTCAAAGTTTTCAATCTGTGCATTGGGCCACCACAACTGCCGTCTGGTGTAGTAGGCTATCCTATATCATCCCTCCCAGCAGCAGTAGCCTCCCATGTCGGACAATGAGACCAAAATACCGTCAAAATATAGGAGAAAGGGTCGCACGACTGTGTCCTAAGGTTGTACATTTTTTTCATTCTGTCTAGCGCCTCGTTAACTAGTATGCCGAGTACCAGGGTAGCGCCTAGAGGCTAAACAAAACATCCAACAATAACAACAAACAAAACATGAAATATGGTCCTTTGGGTTATGTTACATGCCTTACTGATCCACCGTCTGTACCTGGGTGCAGTGAAGAATGATATACGCTAGAGGGCAGTGCTGGTCATGAGTGGCACGGTGGCTCAGTTGCTTGCACTGCATGCACTGCTGCCTCCCAGCAAGAAGGTCATGGGTTCGATTCCCACATGGGGCGCTGTTGGCTCTGGGGGTCAGGTCCTCCCCAGAGTGCACAGTGCTCAAGTGGGCTATCTCCCGGGCCTTTCTGTGTGGAGTTTGCATGTTCTCCCCGTGTTCACAAGGGGTTTCCTCCACTAAGGACCCCAACAGAAAAAACATGCAAAATAACAGAACACATGTCCATCCCTGACCAAAGATGGACAGTTCATTTCACTTGGTCCCTGGGCGCTATACAAGCCGCCCACTGCTCCTGGGGAAGGACAGTCCAGGATGGGAAAAAGCAGAAAATAAATTCACCGCGACCTCAGGCTTACCTGCGTGTGTGTGTGTGTGTCCTGTGTCGCCTCCATATATGCACATGTGTGTTCCAGTGTGTCGTGTGTGCCATTAAAAACCTGACAAAGGTCTTCATAGCATTGGTGTGGTGTTAAAAAGCTGAAATAATTTTCAATTATTGCAGTAATAAATAAAAACATATATTATTTATCAACTCTTTGCTATTACTTAGCAAAGACGCAAAGTCTTCCGGCTTCATACTCAAATGTCTCTGCTGTTACAAAACTAAAACAAGAGAACATACAACAGCAGTGAAAAAACACACCCCTGGAGCTTGCTGTTTTATATAGTCAAATATAGATGAACCCTTAAATGGCCACATGACCACAAGCCTATAACAAGAATGTGATTTATAAAAAAAAAACACAAACATGGTAAAGCCTGCACATTAGACCTTCCTCACAAACAAATGCACACCATAAAACTCCATTCTTTTGCCTCAAATTTAACTTTTTGTAATAGTAGCTGATGGAATATTTACCTCATACCAGTCTAAATGCACATATAAACATACAAATATTGTAATATACTGTACTTGCGAACCTAAGGCCAGGTTATATATGATCATGCCAGCCATATAAAATGTATTGTGATTACCACTAAGTTTTCATACTTCTTACTCTGTTACACGGTAAAATATAAAAATTACACATGTTCAATTTTGTATTTATTACTGGGCTCTATTGATAGATTACCATATGCAAACAAGAAAACAATGTTTCCATGGTTGAGCTGATTACTGATCACACTTATGAGAGAGAATTAGTGCTGTCGCCCAGTTTCAGTTTATCACCACGGTCAAACTGTTAACACTAATATTCACAGCACTTCCTCCATCAGAGCAGCAGAAACCACAAGTTCTAAGAAAAATAACGTTTGAAGACCTGGTAGAGTGTATGACTGCACTTAGAAGCTGACGTTGTTGTATTTAGCTGAAATTGTTTCACATAGCCCTCTGTCTGATCAGCAGTATGATCAGAATAAGAAGCAGAAAGACAGAAAGCTCAGTCCAACAGAAGGGACACGTCGTGGTCCACCTCCAGACCACCGGAGCAGTGCGTGAAGAAGGAGACAAACTAATAACTATCTGGAGTGTGTGGGGCGGTAAACATTTCGATGCAAGAAGCTGTTTAAGTCCGACAAGGCCATAAATTAAAGAGGCAGTCCAAGATTCTGGAGAAAGGTTGCCTGAAATTTGAGCTCAACAATCAATCAAATTACACTTCTCCCTTCCGTGCTCCTGAAGCAATGTGTTGATTGGCTTATGGATCGGCCCCAGTCACTATGTGTGTTTCCCAATCACAGGGCCAGGACTGTGTCCAAACACCAGAGCACACACACAACCCAGACAAGACACAGACATAGGAGTGTGAGGAGCAATTAGCTGAATTCAAAAAAAAGTGTATTGGATTACACAATAAATGGTTTTATTGACAAATGACACATTACATAAAAATAAATATCTATCAGAAAAATTCAGCAATTAAATTAAATTAAAGTAGTTAATCAAAATGCAATTAAAGTAGTTTCACCTTGAAGAATTTATAAAATATTGGAAACGATTGCAGCTACTGCCATGGTATGAGTTAAAACAATATACTATGTGTATGTTCTGCTTGTAAGGAATATATTTGTAAATGTTACTATTTGTATATTCTGCTTGTAAGGAAAGTATGTGTAAATGTTACTATGTGTATATACTGCTTGTCAGGTAAGTTACAGTTATTCTCACCTCCTGTTCATCACATGAACAATCCCAACAGCCACAGGTCCAATCAGCAGAATGAAGAAGATGATGAAGAAGATGATAAGCCTGATTGGAAACTCTAGTGCTAGAATCAAAGAAGTAATTCAATGCAGGAATGTAGAAAAACAAGAACACACACGTGTACACAAATGTATACAAGAACACACGTGTACACAAATGTATTCACATCCTTACTTTCAACTGAAGATGAAGGTACAGGGTAAAACTACAGAACACTTTGCAGTAATGCTGTAAGTCTAAAGTCAATAAGAAATGACCTAAATGTGGTGCACTGTCTACTGTTTATCCATCCACAATGAAAAACACTGCTGGTCAAAATAATCCGATTTGACTTCCACCAAAACACTCTTAGGACATTGCAAGCATGTCTCCAGCAACATTCACACATGTGTTAGCACTTTAATTAGACCCTACATGTAGCTTCCTACCTAGAGAAGTGCTGGATCTGTCACTCTCTCCATCTCCACCTTCATTGGTCTCCTTTGGAGAAGTGAAGAACTGAGGCTCTTTAGTCGTGCTCAGAGCTAGAATTGGAAAAGCTGTGGATGAAAGTTAAAGAAGCAATCGTTTTTTTTTCTAAATCTAGTGAGATGTCTACTTAAGAGCCAACAGACTTGCCTTGTAAACACGAACCAACTACACGTAGCCATACAATTAATCTTAAAGCTTCTTGTCAAAATGAATTCCTTAATGACAAAATGTATTCTCAAACGCCTTTGTCAGTTTCAACAATGTTTTCTAAACACAGTTCATTTCCTTTACAAATACACAAATGAGTTTGTCACCCACATTGATTTTGACGGGGTCCGCACAGAGGCCTTAACGTCCTCTCCTGCAGTGAGCTGCCATCTCTGACCAGACAGGAGCCATCACTTTAACGTTCCTCCTTCCCCAACCAGCTCAGCTGAACTCCTTCATTGTAGGGTCTCCCCTCACACTCATCCTGGGGATGCAGGGCACAGTGCAGGTTCATGCTGCTGTGTCAGTCAGTGTTGGAGAGGCAGAGACTGCAACAGAAATGTACTGATTATTTTCTGCCTGTTCTGTATGAAGGTTCACTTCACTTCACATCATGATCTGGTGAATGAGTGACCAATTCTGGAAAGCTAAAAATGACTATAGAAGAAGTCAGCTTGATGTGACTATACTTATTGTAGAGTCATCTTCTCTTGAGGTAGGATATCTCATATACATACATTCCAGCACTGTCTCTGCTAACTTTAACAATATGCTGAGTCAGGATAGACTATCTCATATACATACATTCCTAAACCGTCTCTGCTAACATTAACAATATGCTGAGAACAGTCAGAGTTCAGACTCAGTCTCTCAGCTTTGGGTTTGTTCTGAGCACTAATCTTGTCATGAGTGACACCATCTACTTGACCTTTAGATCCAAGGAGGTAATGCAACTATGTAACCGAGGAACAGTTTGATCCTGGAGAAAAGTGAAAGAATGGCATATCCTCCAGAACTTTAGAAAAACAATGGCTTTTTAGGCACCTGCGTATCAATAATTTTAGAGTGAAATTATTAATTTCAAAAGCTTTAGCAGAAATGATGTGTTTCAACTAACTATATATTCTTAAGTCTTAAAACTTCTTCATCTCCTGATATAAGGAAGGAGCAAGCCAGCAGCCTCAAGACAAACAGTTTGCACTGAGCACTTCCCTATCTGAAAGGACTGAACAGAAAAAGCTAGTTAGAAACCATTTTCAGTTCGACTTCAATTCAAGTTATGTTCTGTGACGCTCTAGCAATGTCTGTCTCTCTACAGAGTGTAGGCGTCACCTTGTAGTTCTTCTTGAGAAGATCAAGCATAAAGCAACATCAGGATCTGAGAACTGAGAACTGAGACAGGCCCAAAACAACAGTAAGCATAAATAACATTAATCAGGACCATATTTACAGTTACATGTCACATGATGCTGGTGAAATTGCAGTCATCACCAGAGCATACACCATTACCTGGAACTGAATATCTTTTAAGTTCACATTGACATTCTGCATGCAGTTCAGCAGTTGCAACCTTTACTTTAAGCAGTATTTAGCTATATAAGATGTTTGTAACTAGCTTTTTGTTTAAATTTCGACTTCTTAGATTTTTTTCTCAAAAGAGGAGGAAATAATATGTTATCAGGAAGAGGAACACTTTTATTTATTTCAGTCAGTCACCCTGCTGCACAGCAAAAGTATACCATCACACCATCACCACCACTGCAGCCAATGAAACCTCTCTACAGGTAGTGCCTGCAAGATTTCTACTTTCTTTCATAGTGTTGTAAATGTATTCTTTGTTTGGGAACTGCCAATAAAATAATCTTTCTTCATATGCTCTACAAATCGACATCATTTTTTAGGTTAGTAAGAGGAAGTTCTCATTAAATGAACGGGTATGGGGAGTTGGGTGTTCAAGAGAGTTTAAGGATGTAGTGTTTGTTTAATCAGCAGAAACATTGTCATGGCTATGGATGAAGAAATATTCATATCACAGGTTTTCTTCATCACCACTACCATCCTCACTGGTAAGAGATGCTAAAAACAGAAAGAAGACATACCTTTTGTAATGCCGAACTGAATACAATACTAAAGTGAATACATTGATAAGTTGACATCAACCTCATGCCATTTTTAAAATAGAAAATGAATAAATAATGAATGAATTTCAATAAAATATGGACTTATGGACTTCTAGTTTCTGTAACATTAAAATAAGCTCTATTGTTCTTTTAGGTGTGAGGGGGTTCTATAACCCCTATAGTTACACCGCTACAGGAGGGCACGTGAGCCTGCCATGTTCTGATATGTATATTCTAGACTGCTCCTCATTTGTATGGACCTACAGCAGCCCACAAGAGAAGAAGCCATTTGATGTGATGACTTATGGGAAGGTCAGAACTGACAACACAGAGAGCGCTGAGAGAATGAGCCCAGGACCCTGGCTATCAGCTGCACATTGCTAATGTCACCACTGAGGATGCTGGGCTTTACGATTGTGGGCCAGGCGGTGGACCAGTTTATCTCTCTGTCCTACACAGTAAGTAGGATATCACATACTGTATATCACATCACACTTGTAGTGTTTGTTTTGTGACTTCCTTAGTCTTCCTATGATTATGTTTTTCTTCAACACATTCTCACCAGTCTTGATTATATGGATTATTGTAATTAAAGGACCACTAAATCGTTTTTTTGTTACAATTGATGCTTCTGGACTTACAATGTATTGTTACAGTGTTCCACAACATTACTGTGTACTTTATCCTCTGCTTCTCCATTTTTGCCCATTTTGTATTCATTTGTTTGCATGTCCAGTCCTTCTAAATGGTCAAGAACTGCATAAAAACCTCAATGTATCAACGTGCAAACAAGACACAGGAACCATGACAACTTAGATTGTACTTAGATAAAGTATATTATTTTTTGTAGATCTAGCACTTCTTCTTTTTTTCAAAACCAAATGCAGTGACCTTCCGTTCTAGGCAGAATGTTTGAAAATATTGGACATGTAGTCAGCTGCAGATGATAGTGTGATAGTGAATGACACTAAAATGGCTTCTGAATCTGGATCCTGAACTTCTCTCATGAATACTTCTCCTGCAGTCTCTGCATCTCCATCAGTATCTGACAATGGGGCAGGCAGTAAGGTCGCTCTTACCTGCGTCTTGCGTACATATGAGGGGTGTGACAAAATGCCTTCTACTGAGGAGATTCATCTGAGTTGGGTAGATGAGAACGACAAGAAACTACAAGAAACCGCAGAGCGTCAGATCCAAACCACATCAGCCTGTCATATCACACTCAAAGAGTCCCACCTTCACCACAAGGAGAAGACATGGAGATGCAAACTGACAGATGGATGGATTAATATCTTAGCCACCTACACAATGTTTGGTAAGAGAGTACAGCTATTACTTTTTCAATTCATCATGCCAAGTGTTGAACTGGTTCCATTTAGGGCATGTATTAAGCTCTTAGTGAAGACCCCATGAAGCACCATTCAGGGTTTAAGGTCAGACCGGTCTTCTCTTAGAGTGCACTTTATGTTTAATATGTTACATTTGGTTCACATTGATGTCTGAATTTCTTATAATGTTATGTCTCTTGCTTCTTCCTCATAGATGGACCTTATCCAACAGTTTCTACACCAGATCCAACCAGAACATCCCAGGACATTAGTACAATGGAATCTGAAGGGAAATCCAGTACATCTATAGGTACAGTTAGAACGTTTCTTTGAACATGTATACTAAGAGACCAGCTTTCTTTGTATAGGATTAGCAAAACTGTGAATGTAATGTTCAGCCATGTAGAGCAAATACATGTGATCTCATGTATTCTAATGAGGTGGGTACTAGCTACTAGCAACTCTCAACCTAACATCACTCTGCTATGTGGGGTGGTTTGTGGTGATTAGTTATTACTATAAAGAGCTCTGCTCTCTTCTGTTTTCTGTTTGACTTTAAAAAGTGTTTCTGCTTTTGCTTGAGTTCATCTTCTCTGTGTGCATCACAGAGTTCCCCATTAGACTTACCATCTTCTTCATTCTGCTGCTTCTGCCTGTGGTCATTGGAATTGTTCATGTGGTGAGAAGGAGACAAAATGTTGAAGGTGAGAATGACTACAAATTATGCCATCAGTAACAAAGGTGATACAATTCATATAAAGGCCAGGTGGATTATGCATGTGTGAAACTACTCCCTCTGATCGTAGTACTTTTGTTTTAACGTTGTTTTAATGACTTTTCTATATCTCCACAGAGCCCCTTGCAGCTACTCAACTTCAGCATTTGAAATGACGTCAAAGCGTTTCCCTTAGTACATCATTGCATTTTTGGAGATTTAAATGCATTAGCCTCTTTTTACCGTTTTTTTTTTTGTTTGTTTGTTTTAATGATACACGTGTATGATATGTGATATGCAGTAAGTCATTTTATGGGCATCCAGTTGTTTATCTTACAACAAGACTTCTGTCTTCTGACTTTAGTCCTAATATAGATAAGAATAATACAAATGTAACAATGTAAAACTATACAGTAGACTTACTGCTACATTCCACTCATCCCTGAGCAGAAATCCATCATGGTGAAATAATCAGTATATGCAATCCCTTCTTTTGTTTTTCATATTTTGTTCAGTAACAATCTGTCATTCAAGCCATTGCAATAATTGCAGTTGTATTTAATCTCTAAGAGTTCTCACTTGCTTTTTTCTGCATTTGCTTTTTTCCTGCAAATAAAAACATGAATGTTAACCCACCATAGGCTCGTTGCATTTCTTTTGGCAACATATGCTCCTTACCTTCAAATGAAGATAAAGGTAGAGGGTAAAACTACAGAGCACTATCAGATAAGGCAGTAATGCAATAATGCTGTACGTCTTAGGTCAATAAGAAATGACCTAAATGTGGTTTCTATTATAACAATAACACCAGACATGCCCCGTCTACTGTTTATCCATCCACAATGAAAAACACTGCTGACCATAAGTTAGATATAAGATATATATATATGATAGATATAAGATATATAGATATGATAGATATAATATAGATAGATATAAGATATATAGATATAAGATAGATAGATATAAGATAGATATAATATAAGATAGATATAAGATAGATAAGATAGGTAGATATAAGTTAGATAGATATAAGATAGATAGATGGATATGGATATTAGGGGTGGGGGAAAAAATCGATTTTTCGATTTCTCTCGATTCTCTCTAGAACGATTCTGTCTCGATTCAGAAAAGTTCATAATCGATTTTTTAATTAAATTTATTTATTTTTTTTTTTTTTTTACACATTCATTTTGTGTTGAAATGCAAGCTGCATCGATTATTGCATTGTTCATAGAAAGTCATAATTGTGACAAGGACACACTTTTTCTCTAATAAAAAAATAGATCTGTTGATTTTCTTTAATTATCAAACACAAAGTAGGAAGTGATTTGTGACTCTGAGTAGCAAACTCAAATGTTTTAAAAATCAAGATGCATCGATAATCGTTTTATCGGTTTAGAATTGATAATCGATAATCGGTTTAGAATCGATAATCTGTTTAGAATCGAGAATCGGTTTAGAATCGAATCGTTGACCTCTGAATCGGAATCGAATCGAATCGTGAGGTGCCAAGAGATTCCCACCCCTAATGGATATGTATATGGATGGGACGGTCTCTCAAAACATTTTCCCATAAAAAGTAAAGTGTACTATTAAAAATATTTTCATCAAACAGCTAATGATATGCAACCATTTTGGTTTTACACCCTTGTTGTTTTAGCAGCTCCTATTACCAAACAGGGAAACTCAACATGCCACATGGCTTACCGTGCCAGTTCTGACACCAGTGATTTCTTTAAATCTTTGCTCTGCCCATCCTAGTTATCTCAGAACAATCGAAATGATTGTTTCATGTAAAGGACATTTGTAGCAACAATGTAATAACATGTTTGGTGATTGGCTGCTAATAATTAAAGAAAAGTTAAACCTTAGTTGTCTTTGATTTGTTTTATTTCTGTTTCATTTCATATTTGCTGTGTACTATGGATCATTCAAATAAAGTGTGTTTTGTGGAAGTGGGTAGGCTATATCTCTTCCCCTGTGTATCACTAACTACCATTATAGAGGACGTCTTTAGACTCGCTGTCTTCTTCATTCTGCTGATTCTGCCTGTGGTGATTTATCTAGGCCTAGTGAAAACGAGGAGAAGGTAAGAATGAGAAATGACATTGATGTGAATGATGCAGCTGTGCCGCCTGCAGAAACACAGAGCAATGGATTACATACACACATTGTAAATCACATGTACATGTAAATGTATGTACACATGTACATACATTTACATTCACATGTAGTCATTTAGCAGACGCTTTTGTCCAAATCGACGTACAAGGGAGAGAACAGTCAAGCTAAGAGCAATAAAAAGCATGGTGTAACAATAAATACTACTTTACATGAGAATTAGAAAACAACGACCTAGAAACAAGGAAAAATAAGTCCAGGAATGTAACTGCTGAAGTGCAAGTTAAGCGCTGGTCAGGTGCCAGTTAGGAAGGGAGGTGCTCTCTGAAGAGTTGGGTCTTCAAAAGCTTCTTGAAGGTAGAGAGGGACGCCCCTGCTCTGGTAGTACTAGGCAGTTCGTTCCACCAACGTGGAACTACAAATGAGAATAGTCTGGATTGCCGTGCTTGCACAGACGGCAGTGCCAAACGACGCTCACTAGACGACTATATGAACAAGTTATTAGTAGTCTCTGCTTAAATAGTTTTTTTTAAATCCCATCATCATTTGTTTTACCTCACAGTAGTCAGCCACCTATTAGACTTCAGGTTCTGGAGTAGGCTGGTGAATGGCATACCTGCTACATAACAACATTTTCTATTTTGCTCTGATACATGAAAACCTTGTTTTATTCAACAATGACCGTTTGAACAGCTATACTGTAACGTCCTGTCATCCACATAGGCCTATTTTAAAGTTCTGATTACTTTCATTTCAGCTCAGGAGTAACCTTAATTACAAATTCTTCTGATCTTCATCTCATTTTTACATATGCCAACCCAATATTCAACATTCCACAACAGGCAGGACACTTGAAGTGGTGTTCTCTAGGCTACTACAGTATGTGCTGGCAAGCAAATCATGTTCTTTGCTCGTGGCTGTAATATAAATTGAATAAAGACAGTTATAAATGTTGTATTAGATGCCTTTTATGATTGCTAAAGACATCTGACCACACATTAACACAACATTACAAATCTCGCAGATGATTTTAATAAAGAGATCCCTGCAATAACTAAGGTGTGGTAAGAAAGGATACCTCAGATATACCATAACAAGAAGGACATTTATCTGTGCCGGCTGCTCTTAGAACCATAGTGGTCACTGAAATACTTAAAGCAAAGCCAGTCTACAAATGATCTGAACCTGAGCCTGAACACTTCCGGTTTGTTACCCTGCTTGTCTTCGGCCTAATAGAAATGCTATCTAAACATTCGTAGCATTCCCCAACAGAAGTAAAAAACCATGTACTCACACAACTTTTTAAATGTTGTGTGGTTAATGTTAATATGTCCTGTTAATGTTAATATGTTCGCAACTCAACTTACACGCATAACAGAGGATTTTTCACAGGGCCTCTGATCACACTCACTTCCCAGAGTGTGCTAACATTTCTCGCAGTGCAGCCTTTTCACTTCTCTTCAGCGCATGCACCAGCCAGGAGGTCTTTTCGCGGGAATACTTGAAAAGAGGCGGGGGTACTTCTATGCTGTGTTTTCTATTGGTCACAAAAAAAGAAAGCGCCGAATATGCTAATTGCATTCGGCGTACTAACCAATCAAACGACATATATCAACCACGTGGGTGTTGTGTGGCGCGAAAAGTTTCGCAAATCTTGGAAAGAACTGCTGTCGGAGTAGATGCAGGGACGACAGGATCTATTTTGCTATTAAACAACCACATTTTTCATTAACTTTACCAAAATGGCTGCTGAAGTAGTCGACGACCAAGCGATGAGGGAAGCTCAAAGGGACTATCTAGATTTTCTTGATGATGATGTAAGTATTCATTATTTGATGTTGCTGTTAAGGAGTATGGTCCGAGTAAACTAGGACACTATCATTCATGGATTGGCTTTAACCAGCGTGCTAAACTAACCAAAATACACAAGCTGTGCTTACCAGACACGTTTCGTTATAACAGTCTGCTTCATTTATCATAACTTATCCAGCTAACCTTAACTTTTGTGTGACTTTGTATTGTGGCGACTGTGCAGCAGCCAGGCAGTATTAGCCAACTAGCACAAGTTAGCTAGAACCGAACAATGGGATAACGATAGCCTGTGTAAAGTCGTTAGTGAAGTTGCTATTTGTCGTTATGTTTATTCTAAGTAACGTTGTTGTGCATATTATGTTACTTGACTACTTATAGCGTGTTAATAACGTCGAAATAACTAAATGGTTGGAAATGCCGTTTCATGTTACTTCACAATGTTATTAATAACTGACGTTAGTTATTTTAGGCCCGTTCAGTTTGATGTTCGCATGTGACTTATCGTTGATATTTGCTAGTTTAATGTATTTTCTTAACGTCAATTACTCTAGCAAGATCAAGGCATCTACCAGAGCAAAGTGCGGGACATGATCAGCGAAAACAAGTTTCGCCTTATCGTGAACATCAACGACCTCCGGCGGCGTAACGAGGCGCGTGCTGCCAGGTGAGTGAGGCGGCTTTTCTTGTTTGAGATTGGCGTCACTACTTCCTATGCTGAATTGTATTAGAGGTTGGTCAGTGAATGCATGGGCAATACGTTAAAATGTTGAATTCATGACTTTGGTTTTAAACTCTGTCCATTGTCCAACTGATAATAGATGGACATATTCAGTTTACATCTATGCCAAAAGGTTCATGTGATTTATAGCACTGTAAAAAAGTCCAGTGCAGTTGCTTCTAGTTGGCAAGCCTATAGATGAGCACAAAGCATGAGAGAATTATAATCTTAAAAGACTGATTACTCAAAATCAATTGAGTCTTGCAGACAAGGCACTTCGCTAATATTCTAATCCTATGCAGGCTGATGAACAACGCCTTCGAGGAGCTCCTTGCCTTCCAGCGTGCGCTGAAGGACCTGGTGGCGTCTGTGGATGCCACCTACGCCAAGCAGCATGAGGAGTTCTTCGTGGGCCTCGAGGGCAGTTTCGGCAGCAAGCACGTGACTCCCCGCACCCTCACCTCCCGCCTGCTGGGCAGCATGGTGTGTGTGGAGGGCATCCTCACCAAATGTGAGTCCCGTTTTACACCGCAGGCTCACCATGTAGCCCTAAAAGGTCTAGACCTCAAGGCACAAATACTAGTATGCGGTTGCTACATTGTAATAGAAGTGGTACCCTAACCATCAGATCCAGGTGTTTAATACAAGGTGTACTTCAATGCCCCTGTGCCCAACCAAAGTAGTGAAGTACATCAAATGTTGTACAGAATGGAGAATGTGTAATTGTTTGGGCTCTTTTTGATCCAAGAGTTGTCTGCTTTCCGTCTCTAAAGGTTCCCTGGTGCGCCCCAAGGTGGTCCGCAGCGTGCACTACTGCCCCACGACCAAGAAGACGATTGAGCGCAAATACACCGACATGACTTCGCTAGATGCCTTTCCCTCAAGTGCCATCTACCCTACTAAGGTATGCATTGTAATAAGGCCTCTGTTAAAGTATGCATTGTAGTAAGGAGTCTATTAAAGAGGCATTTTGTCTTAAACCAGCACTGTAGGCTCTGACACAAGTAGCCAATCACATTAGCTTGCCTTAAAAGTTCCAAATACAATCCAATTTGTGCATGTTCTCTTTGCTAGCTTTCTGAAACCATCTCTTAATCACATTGTCTGTTTCTTTATGCTGTATGTTTTGACTGTCTGACTATCCTCAGCCAGTACCGTGAGCTCTACATTCCCATGATACCGCATACACAGCCCTAACCCTGCCTTCCTCCCACGGCTTCCACCCTCCCACAGGACGAGGAGAACAACCCTCTGGAAACAGAGTTTGGTCTGTCCATCTATAAGGACCATCAGACAGTGACAGTGCAGGAGATGCCAGAGAAGGCTCCAGCCGGCCAGCTGCCCCGCTCTGTGGACATCATCCTGGACAACGACCTGGTGGACATGGTGAAGCCTGGGGACCGAGTACAGATCATCGGTACATACCGCTGCCTGCCTGGCAAGCACGGTGGCTTCACCTCCGGTACCTTCAGGTAAGCAAAAGCATTCTCTTCTAGCTTTCCTATCTGATAAGGTACTCTACATTTCAACATTCTCATTGCGTCTCCTTCAGAGGCTGTAGGAAAAAAATAAACAAGAAAGGAATTTTTTTGTTATGCTGGCATTCAGCCTTTCATTTGGTCGTGTGAAGGATCTGTGTAGACATTTTGGCACAGTGTGTCTTAACTTGAGTGCCTTTTTTCCTCTTCTTGAATCAGGACCATCATGATTGCGAGCCAGGTGAAGCAGCTAAGCAAAGAGGCCGCTCCATACTTCTCCGCTGATGACGTGTTGAAGATCAAGTCCTTCAGCAAGTCCCGCTCTAAGGTGAAGAGCAGCAGTGTTAACTGTCACTTAGAACAATACGAGTCTGTTCTTTTCAGAGTGAAATTGTGAGCCGAAATTATTGCCCATAACTGACTGAGGGAGATCAAAGAGCTCTAAGAAGTAACTAACTGAATTAAAGAAATTTATTGAATTTTTTACTTATTAAATAATTTCTGTCTCTGTTTTTGTCTCTTTTCCTCCCTTTGCTCTTTTTCCTGCACACTCTCCTTTCTGCAGAATGTGTTTGATCAACTGGCTCGCTCGTTGGCGCCCAGTATCCATGGGCACGACTACATCAAGAAAGCCATTTTGTGCATGCTGTTGGGTGGGGTGGAGAAGGTTCTGGAAAACGGCTCACGTCTTCGTGGAGACATCAATGTCCTGCTCATCGGTATGTCCAGCAAGATAGGGATTGACACTTTTTGGATTTGCTCAGTATCCATTTCATTTTGGTGGATTCTTTGCAGAAATTAAATAATTCATTGCCACGGTTGAGACCCAACTTCAGTTGTCTTCTACTTCTTTGTCCTGACCTTGTTAGTGTTTGTAGTGACCTTCCTAATCTTTCCCTCTCTCTGCTTCTCTAGGTGACCCATCAGTGGCCAAGTCCCAGCTGCTGCGTTACGTGCTGCACACCGCGCCTCGCGCCATCCCCACCACGGGCCGAGGCTCATCCGGCGTCGGGCTCACCGCAGCCGTCACCACCGACCAGGAGACAGGTACTGCCCCCAGATCAGTGGCTTGGTGGTCAAATGTAACGTTTTGGAGAGACATGTGTGCAGTCCGTAGAGTAGTCGTTAGATTCCAGGATGGTGATGCTGAGACCACAGACTCACAGCTCTGCACAAGCAGCAGATCTAGGTTTTCTGCTTTAGTGAACTATACGTCTCACCAACGGCCATCTTGACAGATGCGATATTTGCATTCACCTAAGCTATACTTACATATACATTACATTTACCATACTTACACTCACTTCATTTACATACTTAGGTGATCACCAAACTCAGGTACCGTTTTATTTGGTTGTAGTACCTGGCCTAGCCTCTAGGGGATGTGTGGTCTGTCATGGTAGTGGAGAATGAA
Source organism: Clupea harengus (assembly GCF_900700415.2). Classification (NCBI taxonomy): domain Eukaryota; kingdom Metazoa; phylum Chordata; class Actinopteri; order Clupeiformes; family Clupeidae; genus Clupea; species Clupea harengus. The sequence continues at coordinate 25,190,113 of NC_045166.1, forward strand.
AGGAGAGGCGAAGTGATCTGAGTTCCCTGGGTTCCGCGCTCCTCTTCCTCCCTCAGGTGAGCGTGTCCTAGAAGCGGGCGCCATGGTGCTGGCGGACAGGGGAGTGGTCTGCATCGACGAGTTTGACAAGATGTCGGACATGGATCGCACGGCCATCCACGAGGTCATGGAGCAGGGTCGCGTCACGATCGCTAAGGCAGGCATCCACGCCAGGCTGAATGCCCGCTGTAGCGTGCTGGCGGCTGCCAACCCCGTCTACGGCAGGGTAAGCGACACTCCTCACTTCCACTCCTCACCTCCTGCACTTCATCTAGATTGGTAATCTCGAAACCATAGAAGACCCTCTTTGCCCGCACAAGTCTATGAACAACCAAACCACTTGCCAGATCTAGATCTAGGCTTTGCCGGCTATAAGTGCATGTCAGGGCAATACACTAACCACAGTCAAAAGCAAGTCTTGTGTTGCGTGTAACATCTTTTCTCTTTTTGTGCCCTCTTGCAGTATGATCAGTATAAGACTCCTATGGAGAACATTGGCCTGCAGGACTCTCTGCTCTCCCGATTCGACCTGCTCTTCATCATGCTGGACACGATGGACGCGGAGCAGGACCGCGTCATCTCCGAGCACGTGCTGCGCATGCACCGCTACCGAGACCCCAAAGAACAGGACGGAGGCGGTACGTCGGGCTCTGTGTTAAAACGGGATTTGTGTGTGTGTGTGTGTGTTTGAGTGTGACATCTTTCCTGATAGCATTGCTGTGTGACTGCTGCTGGGGAGGGAATGTAACATTTTGTGCATGTGCCACATTTATTTGTATGATTAGTTGTCAGTGTATTGTGCGTGTTTGTTTACCTTCATATGGATATACAGTCAGTGTATACATACATCTGTATGTTGCATGAGTTTGTTGTTGTTGCATGTTGCAGTGATGCCCTTCGGTGGCGCTGTGGACGTGCTGGCCACTGAGGACCCAGACATAGCTCAGGAGGAGCTGGAGGAAATGCAGATCTACGAGAAGCACAACAACCTGCTGCACGGCAAGAGACGCAGGTAAGCGATATGTGTCACACAACTCTCGTTCTCCAAAAACATCTTTATTGTTGCATACGTAGTACAACTCATTTGAGCACACCGACTTGCTGTGTCTCGGAAAAAAAAACCATACACCGGCAAATACACACAGATGTTTGGCATAGACACAGTAGGCCCTAGGCTATCCTGACACAAAGAAATCAAGAAATTGATATTTCTGTTTAGTATACATACATCAAAAAAAAATTGTATTTCCACTGAGCATTGAAAAGCTTTGCTCCCCTATAGTATTGTCTTTGTGATCCGGTCACATTATTACCAAGTTGACTACAAACGTACTGTTCTCCTTTGTGTTGGCCCAGGGACCGGATAGTGAGCAAGGAGTTCATGAAGAAGTACATTCACGTTGCCAAGGCGATCACCCCAGTGCTGACCACCGAGGCAGCCAGTCACATCGCTGAGGAGTATTCCAGGCTCCGCAGCCAGGAGCAGATGGGCTCAGACATCGCCAGGGTAACCAGATGCCATCTGCACACACACACACACACACACACAAAAACACACACACACACAAAAACACACACACACACACACACAAAAACACACACACACACAAAAACACACACACACACAAAAACACACACACACACACACAAAACACAAACACACAAAGCCTCACATGTGCACCTAAAATATAATGCACCTGTACAGATCTATGTATAGAAAATCCCTTTATGGTACTCTTTGGGCTCCGAACTATAGTATGTGTGTTAATGAATAAGTGTTTTTGTTAATCCTGGCATATATATGTGACGGCACACCTAGAGACAGAGTGTAACTGTCCTCTTGTCCCCCCTCTCTCAGACGTCCCCAGTGACGGCCCGATCGCTGGAGACTCTGATCCGTCTGTCCACGGCTCACGCCAAGTGCCGCATGAGCAAACTTGTGGAGCTGGAGGACACAGAAGTTGCCGTGGAGCTCGTCCAGTTCGCCTACTTCAAGAAGGTGAGCAGAGGGGGGCACTGTGGCGCAAGCAGTAGCCCCGACCACATTCGGGCCTGACGCCCATGGAGGACACGGGTTCGAATCCGGCCCGATGTCATTTCTCCTGTCAGCTCTTCTCCCTCTCATTTCCTGTCCCACTCTTCACTGCACTATCGATTAAAGGCACAAAAAGCCCAAAAATAAATCTTTAAAAAAAAAAAAAAAGAAGGTGGGCAGCCTCAACACCCCCTCTCTGTTGGCCTCCTGGAGGACCCGAGGCCTTGTTTGTGAATCTCTTCGTTCTCTCCCCGTTTTGTATTTGTTTGGCATGTGAAGGGTTGAATGACCTGTTTCTTGTCCTGCCTCTGCGCTTGTCGTCAGGTCCTGGAGAAGGAGAAGAAGCGCTCAAGGGCCGAGGGACATGACACTGCTACTGAGGATGAGGAGGAGGAGGATGAAGACGAGGAGGAGACGCCACGGCCACCACGCAAGAGGTAAGGCCTGTCATCCAGTGTGTGTGTGTGTGTGTGTGTGTGTGTGTGTGTGTGTGTGTGTGTGTGTGTGTGATTAGTGTTGGTGTGTGATTACTCATGCTACTTTATTTTTCCTGTGTGAATGCGTGCACTCATGTCTTTTGCTGTTGTCCTCCCTCCATTGGCCACCAGGGGTCGTCGTTCTGAGGAGCGCAGGCCCTCTCAGGGCAGTGAGCCGTATGACCCCTATGACTTCACCACAGAGGGACAGGTTCCACAAAGTACGTGACACAGCAACACACTTCTCCAAACTACAGCTACCGCTCCTCAATTCCTTTACCAGCCATGCCTTTAGAACAAGGCAGACTGGTCTTTGTATAGCGTTATAGGTGACTTCGTGAAATAAGCAAACCAAAATCTATAATATAATATGATATATAATGAAATATATTTCAGTATTCTTACAGTAGAAAACTGGATCCATGTGCAGAGTGAACCGCTGTAAAAAGAGATATACGAGAGAGATATGGTATAATGTCTTGAATATAATGGGGAAAACTGTTGAGTCATTCTAAATGTCTATTTTCTCATTTCTATCTCTTGTAGTCCATTCCCCTGCTCCCAGGCCAGCCGAGGAGCCTATGGAGACGCCACCAGAGAAGGGCCAGACTGAGGTCTCACCAGACAGGTGAGACGATGTATTCTAACTTCAGGATGTCACTATTTGACACTGTCAAGTGTTGGCATGACTAGTGCAACTGGTTGATAAAGCTTTGGTAATGTAATACATTCAGATTAATATATATGTGATGTGTGTCTCCAGGCTGAAGGCGTTTAAGGCGGCTCTGCTGGAGGTGTTCCGTGTGACCCACGCCCAGTCCGTGGGCATGAATTCCATGCTGGAGGGCATCGCTAAGAGCCCCGCGGGGCCCTTCACCCCTGGCGAGGTGCGCGCCAGCCTCTCCCGCATGCAGGATGACAACCAGGTCATGGTCACTGATGACATTATCTTCCTCATCTAAGACCTAGGAGATGATGATGATGAGGAGGAGGCGAAGAGCGTCATGGAGAGGAAAGAGTTTAGCTCCGCAGGCCCCGTTTGGTCTAATCTGAGTGTGACACCGTTTAACCTATGCAGAAAGAAAAACTGCCACATTTTACTTTTTTAGTTTTACTTTTTTAATCTGTATTATATGTTTGAAGACCTTTTACTTGCTCTGGTGGTTTCCATTTTAGGTTAAACAGCGTCTGAATTGAGCTCAGATTAGTCATCGTGAATCCATATGGTGTTTCCATTCCACAACTCATGTTCTGATTAGAAATCTGCTACAGGGAAACAGCAAGGCTGCATCATGTAGGATTCTGGTCTGTTTTTACATGATTTCTTTCAAGGAAGGATGGTTGTCTTGTAAATATTTTATTTTTTATTTCATTCTAATAGTCCTTTTTAAAAAGAAAGAAGCCAAGTGGCTGTGTTTCTGAAAGGACAAATAAATAATATGTTGTATTCACTAGGGGTGTGAGGTGTCTTCTTTTCTTCGTGGAATGCGACTTGTTTATTCTGAACATCTATTTTACATTAGGTTATAGCAGCGTTTCTCAAAGTGTGGGGCGCAGAGACGTGACAGGTAGGGCACGAATGGACGCGATGAACGGGAGATTTTCCCGTTGCAATGCCTTCCTTTATAGACAATAACGATCATACACTCCCATCGCACTAAACAACCACACTCAAACAAAGAAATATTGTATTAATTAGCCTATTAAGTATTGTATTAATTAGCCTGTTGTTAACCTTTCCTGCTAGTCGTAGTAGGAGATTACAGGGGAGGCTTGTGTTTACTGCTCCAGGGCCGAAGTGTTCTATTTTCTAAACTCCGGGGTTATCTCCCTTCAGTCTGCGGTTGATGAGCAAATGAATGGCAACTTGATTTGACCCGAGGATTTATTCTCCACACTGGTTGCACAGAGATCAACGTTACAGCAACATAACTTTTATCCGTGTGCATCACCGTTCTCTGTCTCTCTCTCACTCTCTCTCTCTCTCGCTCTACCACAGCCGTAGCCTACGTGTTGCTCCATTATACATTATAGGAGCAGCACCATTATACAACACTGTATTAACATAAAATGGGGGACCGGGATTAAAATGTGACCTGGAACCATAGTGTGAAAATTTTGATTGACGTCGGCGTATTAATTGCAGCGGGACCCCTTTCCCGGAGCATGAAACTGTAGTGGGCGATAGGCTAATATTGACGTTATGGATACATTTGTGACACAAAATCCAAAGGTTGGCGATTCAGTACCAGTGGCGAAAAAGACAGCCGATCCATCAAAAAATCAACCTAAAAGAAGATTTCAATATTTTGACAATTTTACATTGCATTACATTTACTCATTTACTTATATCCAAAGCGACAAGTGAGATTTTAACTTGCCCTACCATTGATAACACAATTGCATAGTAGGCCCTTGCCCTTATTCTTATTTTTGGAACTCAGCCCATTTGAGGCAAGGATTGACACCATTGCACTTTTATTTTCTCTATTTCTGAACTGATGTTATTTGTTATTGATTAAGATGTAGAACTTATCGTTATTTCAATAAATTTGACAATTTTAAGCTTGGCCTACCATTTTATTGGAGCGATGAGGGACAGGTGGGGCTTGAAAAGGCCCCCTTGTTCAAAGTGGGGAATGACAGAAAAAGTTTGAGAACAACTGGGTTATAGTAATCTCTGCTCATAATGATTCTTGATAGGTTTTTAACATGGCTTCGGGATTTGAAGATCACCTTGCCCACCCAGGTAACCACTAGTACGACCTTGACTTCAAGTCAGACGCGCGCACATTGCAGCTAACTTCTGGCTTGTTAGGCCCACGTGAACAGCTGGCGGTCCGCAAAAATACATACTTGAGTCTCAAAAGCTTCTCACACACATCAGGTAAACGCGGGAACTTTTGTTTGTGCAAACCAACGATTTTTTAACACCAGCTGATCGGCGTTGGTGTGTGGAGGTAGACTTAAGGCACAGAGTAGGTCAACGTGGGAGGATGTGCCTCGCTGTTCGTAACTCTCTGACTGTTTTCAAAGGTGACAGTGCACGGTTGTTGATAACCATCAGCGTGTTCTTGAATGCAAAGCTCCGCGTTGCTCGGTGTACATCAGCAAACAGTAGCTGTTAGCCGTGTTGAGTTTTTCACTCTAGTCATATCTCAAGTAGACGTTTGGCAAAAATCGTGGCTCTGCAATGGTGCACAGTCCTTAAACAGCTCGGCTGCAGCATATTGGTGTGATTATGCAAGTCTTCTCAGTGTTGAGAAACATCTTACTTCTTAAACTCTGGAATATAGCAACAGTACATTCCCAGTGTTCCATCTCACAATCCCTTCACCTCTTAAAAGTTGTTTATGGTACCAAAGGACCTTACTGTCCTTTCTGAACAATTATCCACATGTTTCTCTTTCTACCTCAAGGCAAAATGTTAATGCCAACTGTACAGTGATTGCCCATAAGTGGTGGCTTGGTGAAGGGAGTGACTCAGACTTGGAGGGATTTTTAACCTTTCCATTGAGGTGGTTTCAGGTTTGCTGTCATCGTACAGGAAATCGCATCAGCATGTCTTTGACCCCATTTTTGTTCAAGCAGGAGCAGATAGACATTAAATGACGTCCACAATATGAAGAGCATTACATCGGAAACCTTCGACCATATACAGTACGCCTATCTATTGCAACTGATACATACTAAATATTTTAGCGATCTCACGGAGTCGAGGAAATTTTGAACCTGTGCGCCTCTCCAGTCTGAAGCTATCTGCCCAAGTCGTTTTGCATGTTTAAGAAACTTAGCTTATGTCATTGTGATCTTTAATCAACGTTCTAACAAATGACACATTTCAAGACTTGGTGGCTTTTAATGTTATTGTGTTATCTAGACAAACATGCAACCAGCTGTACCCACGCAGTAAAATCGCATTGTCTCAAATGTTGTTAGGCCAAGAGTACAAATCAGTCATACTTCAAAACCGTCAAATGCAGATAATATTTGTGAAGACAAATTAAAACACATTTGTATATTTGTTATATTTGAGCTCACTGCCAATAATTTGTATAATTCTAAGATGAAGGATATACAAATATTAGGTATTTTTAGAATTGCAAGGGGTATTTTGTGTGTTTGTGTGAATTACCAATTATCCATTGTAACAGTTGTTTTCCAGGCTCAGGATAAAAATAAGAACTGAAATTAGATGGTTTTTTTGAATGGTAACTTTTGACATAAATTGATTAGGCAGAAGAAAAGTACCCTTTGTGTTTATGATCTAATGGTGGACAGTATGAACTACTTAGATATTATTGATCATCATTTTTTAAGCAGACAAGCAAAAGAAATATCCCATGAAAAATCACGTTTACTAGTTACTAGTACCAACGCACAAGTGTACCAACTCTACTCTACATTAACACCAAACATCTCAAACATCAACATTAACACAGAGGAAACAATAAACATTTGAAACTAGAACATTAAAACCAAATTTACAAACACAAACATTCTACACTACAAACACATCAAATAACAAGCAAAACACAGAAGTACAGGCAATCACACATACATCACTCCTGCATCATGCCACAGTATTTATGGTTGGTAAAAGAACACGATATTTCAATAGGATAAGTCAGTAAATATATAACAAAGAGTGTCTCTGTACGGGACAAAATAAAACAGGATGTTGAAAAGGTATGGCAGTACCTGCCACCAGTTTTCCCATAGAATCATGAGTGTGTACAACTGAAAGTCACATCAGATCCATTCTAGTTCAGCTGCTCGTTCTGTACATTTACGAGCATATTTATTTCATGTTGGATTTTAGAATTTCACTTTAAAACCCTTCCCCAAAGGGGATCTCCTGCTGTAAACCCTGCTTCCACTCCTCAGCAAGGACCCATGCGGTCTGGGTTCCAGGCAAGCCATCCTGTTAGTCTCTGGTGTCTTACCATTGAACCACAACAAAGATGACTCTTGGGAAGCACCTCTGGTTGCTCACACACCTCACTACAAGCCACAGGTGTTAAATGACTCATGGCACACGTTTAGGAAGCATTGTCATTGCCTACTTTGCTAAACTAGAAGTATCGGTGCTAGCCTCTTTGGAGCCTCAGAGTAATCATTTAAGTGAATCTGTGACAGCACACACAACCGAGAACTGACATTTGTGGGTTTGTGGGTCAACAGCGTAAAACGATCTTAAGGTGGCCGGGGGGGGGGGTGTTGTTCCGGTATTATTGGAAGTAGGAAGGACTCATGGCACACTCTTAAGAAGCATCGTCATTGCCTACTTTGCTAAACTAGATGTATCGGTGCTAGCCTCTTAAGAAGCATTGTCATTGCCTACTTGCTAAACTAAAAGTATCGGTGCTAGCCTCTTAGGAAGCATTGTCATTGCCTACTTGCTGAAGTAGAAGTATCGGTGCTAGCCTCTTAGGAAGCATTGTCATTGCCTTCTTGCTAAACTAAAAGTATCGGTGCCAGCCTCTTAGGAAGCATTGTCATTGCCTACTTGCTAAACTAAAAGTATCGGTGCTAGCCTCTTAGGAAGCATTGTCATTGCCTACTTGCTAAACTAAAAGTATCGGTGCCAGCCTCTTAGGAAGCATCGTCATTGCCTACTTGCTAAACTAGATGTATCGGTGCTAGCCTCTTAGGAAGCATTGTCATTGCCTACTTGCTAAACTAAAAGTATCGGTGCTAGCCTCTTAGGAGCCTCAGAGTTATCATTGAAGCGAATCTATGACACCCCACACAACCGAGAACTGACATTTGTGGGTTTGTGGGTCAACAGCGTGAAATGATCGCAAGGTGGCCGGGGGGGGGGGGGGTTCTTCCGGTGTTATTGGAAGTAGGAAGGAGTCACACAGACTGGGTCGATACAAATCTTCATGCATAGTCACTATTTAGATATCATGCACCATCAATCAGATTGGGTTTCTGTTCCAGTGGCACAGTGACAATAGCGGTCTTTTGGGTCAGGTGATTTAGATCTAGGTATTAGAAGGTGTTTATTGCTGAAAATAATTAAGTAACACCATCTCTGCATCTCATTTGAAAAGGAGGTCAGGGTGAGAATTAGTTGGGCTGGGGTAAAAAGGAGGACAGTTGTTATCTAACAGAACATGTAGCTAGTGGCCATGATTGAACAGTTTTTATACATGATTTGACTGCATATTGTGATCATATAAAAAGAACACAATATATTCCCAAATAATTATAACAATATATACAAAGTTGAACTTGGCTGTAGCATACATCGTGCTGCTACAAAATGTGAAGTTTTATGTTCTAATTTAGAATAAACAAAATAGTATTCAGTATTATTTAGTATCATAGCTACTAGATTATTGAAATTGATTGATATGAATTACTCTGATATTATAATATCCTCAATTTCCCTTGTTATGGTATAGCAGTAACAACATTATACACCAACAAATATAAGAAATAGAAAATATAAGTCAGAATATAGTGAGAGAATGTCAGTGTGCCAATAAATAGCATTACATTATAGGCCTTTTCTGCGCACAGTAACTGCATTGTCTTTAATACGACCTACTAAGACATGTAATGAGAGGTTCAGGCAGCCAGGCACTCATTTGGTGAATGCATTCATGGCATTCATGGTAAATATCTGTTTCATGTGTATATAATGATGCATCACCTGTTCATCAGCATTATTGTACAGGATGCAGAGATGCACAGGAAGTAGGCTGTGTCTGCTGTCTGTATATAACTCAGACAGAGTCAGACACCATCATCAGCAACTGCAGCAAGCAGCAGCATCAGAGGGTCTTTCTCAGACCAGAGTGGAAACATGACTACAACACAGGATTCCCAGGCATCACAGGCAAGAGATCTACACAATACTTATTTCTGATAGTTTGTTGTTTATCTTTCTGTTTTGTGAATGAGGTATTTGTATGAAATGCTGGCGGCAGATACCAGGTCAATTAAACCAGGTTTATAGTCTCAATAATATTTCACAACAATAGTTTCCGTTTGTAAATAAATGCTAAAAGCAACTGACAGGGTAGTAGTACAATTAGTTGTTGTAGTGGATGTGATACTCAGAGTTTGGGCTTGATGCGTAGAGCTCTCCTATGCCTGTCCTGATTAGTGACGGCGACTGGAGTGTGTTAGACTTTGCCTTTCTGTTGGTGTGAGTAACTCATGTTTCTGCCTGTTTATTTCCTCCCCCATAGATCTTTAAGCTTGCAGTGGTGTTGGCGTTGGCTCTTCTGTTGCTGGAGGTGGATGGCGTCTGCTCGGGGAACGGGGGTAGAAAGGGCCGGAATCCAAAGTCTTCGGTGAATAAGAAGTTGCTGCTCTTCAACGGTGCTCTTCCCAAACTACCCGTTCAAATCTCAGCGATACATAACAAGTCTCTTTCACCATGGGAAATCACGTGAGTGGTGTCTGTGTCTTATAACATTTAAATTAAAACAGATCTTTATTATTAGTTTTCACAACATGAATGTATACATTCTCAATTTTAGTACAGTCCACCAGTACACTCCGCTGTCTTTCACCGACAAACTGGAATAACTTGTGAACAAACGGGTGTTTAGTGTTTAGAGTCATAGCTAGTATTGGTCTAAATTGGTCGAAAATGTACAATATGTGTGTGCATGTATGAAAATGAAAAAGTGTGCGTATATGTATGAAAAAGTGTGTGTGTGTGTGTGTGTGTGTGTGTGTGTGTGTAATTGTCACTGCAGTCTTGGTGTCGATGTATATGAAATTGCTACCCCCCGCCCCCCCTTTCTCTTCCTCTTTTCCTCTGCTTGTTCTCGCTTCTCTTCTTCCCATTCCTCATCCTTTCATCCTTTTCTCTCACTCTAGTATATCTAGGGACTCCAGTCGGGTCCCCAAATTCATCAGTGAGGCCCGGTGTCTGAAGAAAGGCTGTGTCGGGCCTGACGGCGAGGAGGACCTGAGCCTGGAGTCAGCACCTATCCAGCATGAGGTGATGGTTCTGAAGATGGTCCACGACAAGGTCAGAGGTCAACGCAAGAGAAAGAGAGAAATCGTCTACCAACTCAGCTTCCAGGTCATCACCGTGGGCTGTACCTGCATCCGGCCCAGCGTTGTCAGACACGATTAAGTGAAACTAGTCATGGGGGAAATGCCATCAAGTGGTGATGGAGCAGAAGTGGTATTCAGCAGTGAAGTTGAGTTGCGTTTTCTCCAGTGACAAGGCTGAGGGCTTCCAACAAAGAAAGAAGAACCCTCTTATTACACAGGACTGGGCATAAACAAGATAATGGGCGCCAAGCTGTTAAAGAAGGTGAAAATAATAGTTGAGTGTTTTGCATTAGTTTGTAAATATTGTGTAAGATATTTAAGATATGTATTCTTTATGTTACACGGTGACATAACTGTACTTCAGTGCTTCAGTAAGCCTCGGGCTTTGTGTGTCACTGTCAATATTTATTTCAAACTCAAAGCAAAAAAAAAGCGGTCAACTAATGTGAATCATACAGTGGCTTTAGGATTAAAGGGTCTTTTCTGAGTGGGATTGAGAGGTTTTGAAACTGTATGATTTATTGGACTATGTATATTTATACTCTTTACTCTTGAAAATTTTAAACCTTCTCTTTGGAAACCCCCCTCCACAGTTATTTGTAATTTTGTATATTCTATAAGCAACCCACAAGTATTCCTTATGATATACGAGTATTGCTTTTTGATCTAGCCTTGCATGATGCTTATATGATTGATTGATCAATTTCCAATAAATACACTGGCAAATGACCTCAAACAAGTCTTCTGTACATTCCAATAGTGTTTAAGACAGTATTAGTTTTATTTGAATATATTACATATATATTTCTTCTATCATATGTCCATTGCAAGGCCTTGGCAATGCTGTTACCGTCATGCCAATAAAGCTTGTTTAAGTTTGACAGTATGCGAGGGTTATCTTTATTTGAGCCTGTACTGTCTTCTGAGATTAATGTAATCTAGATATCTACTCTGAGATTACTCCACTTCTATATCAGCATCACACATATAATCATTACACAGCTCCACTTACAGAAGTTTCATAACAAATGGAGAGTGGGAGGTGGGGTGAAATCAGCACACTTTTTGATATCTTATAATCTCTCTCTCTCTCTCTCTTTTAAACATAATCTTACTTCTCATTTCAACTGTATCACATGTATGTCAGGAAAGTCAATGCATGACAAGAGGCAACGTTGTTTGTTTATTTCTGTCAAGAGAAGCTTTAACTGACCATGCCGAAAAAAAAGAGACAATTTTAGCCATCAGGACATCAAAGACATGGATAGCAAATAGAAGCCCCATATTTCTTTATGCATTGCTTGACCTGAAAACATGGCATACACATCATATGGAAGGGCGGCATTGGGAAAGAAAGAAAAAAACATTCCATGAATTTTTTCTTTTGGCCCACACTGAACACCATAAGCATGACTACACTTAGCGTACGTTAAGCATCAATTACCCACTAGCTCCCCCTCAGCAGAGCAGCTAGCTGATAGCAACATTTTTTTTTCATTTTCATAGTTAACAAACTCTGTGCACTTTAGTCCTGAAGCACCATAACAAGCAAGCACAACTTGTGTGGATGCCATGCAGACTTGAAAGTTGCCCTACACAGCTGCCACAAGTGGTTCACATACACAGCGCATCCAACACAACCCAGAGGTATTTAGAAGGCTATCGGCTCCCCGTCGGCACACCGGGACTTGTATGTTTTTCTTCTTTCACAAAGGAAATGAAAGCATCACATATATGCGAAACCTGAAAGTACATCGGACACACGCTCAAGCGAAATACACAAACACATGTCCCAATGCTCCCGCTGACCATCAAACACCCTGTCCCCGTACACCAAGTCTCTCTGTTTTCACTCGGTCCCTCACGAATGGAACAAACCACCGTCTCCTTGCTCATCTACTGTCTCTGTTTCGCTACAAGCAGATAATGTGAGTATGGCATCGTGAAGATGTGCTTCCAAATTGTGCTTGGCATATTAAGTGCAGTAACAAAAAATGAAAAGAGTATTGTGCTTGAATTCTACAGTACAGCAATGAGTTGACTGAGCCTTGAAATATGCAGTATGCTACCAAATGATGTTGTGAAGCGTTAATTATAGTATGCTGAATTCCTATTTATTAGACAGACACAGCAGTAGTTCATCACATGCAGTGTTTGATTAAGCCAGAAAAAAATTGTAACAAAGTCCTGACCAACTCTTCATTGTCATGAAATGCTTGATGAGGTGCCTATTATTTTACAGATTTATTTTGCCTATTTTGTGAATGGTACATTGAAGAGGGGTGATATCTTGGAATTGGCTCCAGAATATGCTGTTTATGTACATAATTAACAAGCAGATTGCGAGACTTTCCATGCGTGTGTACGGTTGTGAGATAGTAAGTGGTAAACACACAATCAAACAAGGGTGTAAGAGTGTAAGTGTGTGTGTGTGTGTGTGTGTGTGTGTGTGTGTATGGATGGTGAAAAAACATTGTTTGTGTGTGTTTTCATGCATAGTGAAATTGTGTGGTATGTGGTTGCAAACGGGCAAATGTACTCTGAACGCATATTTAGAGCAAATTGTCAAATTTCCCCTCCTGTGAGGAATGCAAATAACTATTTGTCTCTTTTCCTTTCCTCTTTTCTGTTGTCCTTCAGAGAGACCTGACACATGCTCCCTATCCCTCCCTCTCTCTCTCCCTCTCTCTATCCCTCCCTCTCTCTCCCTCTCTCTCTCTCCACCCAACCCTGATGCACATTGGGACTGCCACCCAGTTACAAATGTTGGCTTCTCTTAACATAGATTTTTCAAGATATTTTTTTTTGTTCGCTGTTTTTCTAGACAAGGTTGGCATAGTTCATGAATGTCGACGTTGAAGAATTGAGTTTCCTCACGCCATCACCTCCCCGCCTGTGGTTGTTGCTGTTTGAGCTTCCTTGCTTTGTGTTGTTGTTGGTTAGTCTCCACTCCTCCCTCCATTTGTCTGTTTGTTTTCTCCTCTTCCTTGACCAGTGACAGCAGTCTTTTGATGTTGTTCAGTGTGTCTACCGGCATGCCTCCTCCTTCATCTCCTTGTTCTTCCGCACCTCCTCTGCATGCTTGTCCTGAGGTTGACACACACACACACACACACACACACACACACACACACACACACATACATAAATACAAGCATCAACACATACACAAACAGCCATATGCACAAGCACACACACACACACACACACACACACAAACAAAATTGCTTTAGTTTTGTGCATATATTATCAGCCACAACACTGTCAGGGGAGGTAGAAGAGAACAAAGATAGAAGCACAAAACAAAACCCCCCTCATGAAACATTAATGCAGCAGAGCGGGACATCAGCGCTGTGCTATAAACATTCAAGGAACACATTTCTCCTGGGCTGCCGTTATACAGGTAGTTTAGTGTTGTTAGTTCCACACAGCCATTACAGTTTCAGTATGGGTGAGGTGGGAATGGCAGGGTGCTGGTAGCGACTGTTTTGCAAATTTCCTCAAAAAAACAGATGTGAGATGTAAAAACTCCATCTTCAACTACCCACATGAGTGTGCCTCGTGTTGTCACTACCGTCGGGTATATCTCAAAAGTGTGCCATTCAAAGAGTCATGAGTGAGTTATAAGTCAATGTTTGTGGACAGCAATGAAAACCTTGGTTTACACTTTGAGTTTTTAATGTATGTTGTTACTTAGAAAAACAGCTTGACAACATTGTTTAACATGGTGTGTTCCTAAACACATGAAATTTGTCTCGGAAGCTCATAAAACTCCTAAAGAAGGCTCTATTTACTGTGGGTTATACATGTCTTTTCATTATTTCCAATTTATCTATCTATGTTTTGGTGAAACAAATAGCAGGCTGTACCTTCTCCTGAAGCCTCTCTAACATGGCCGCCAGCAGGGCCTCGCGGTTCTCCTTGTTGGTCTCCATCTTCTGCTCGAGCTTCTCCTTGGCCATCTTGCTAAAGTTGTTGTTCTCCTCGAACGCCTTCTGGATGACCTCACGCTCGTGTTCGCGCTTCTCTGCTAGGTGCTTCAGTAGCTCCGCTTCTTGACACTAGAGGGCGACAAACACCATAGAGTGAAAACGGTGAAAAGGGTGTGGGCTGGAGAGAGCGAGAGAAACGAGACCAGGGCTGGAGAAAGAGATGCGTGTCAAGAAGAAGAGAGGGGGTAAGCAAGGACATGGCGTCTGCATGTGCTTATCCACTTTTGTTGTGTATTGGTGAGTTTTAATGATGGCTTCTTCTACAATCTGCAATTGTAAGACTTGCTTGTAAAATCTGCTTTGGTGTCTCTTTCATAAATGGATTCCCCCACTATAACATTTTGTACTGCATTTTCTCTTTTGTTTCATTTCCTGCATCGCAGCTTTTCTTGTCAGGGGCAGAAAGATAAAATTCAGACAAGCTTTTGTCTTTGTATGGGTGTCTGTCTGTCTGTGTATCTATCTCCCTGCGTCTATGTGTCTCTATCGGTCAGTCTCCTCACCTTCCTCCTCTCCTCGGCCGCCTCCAGCTTCTTCTGGATCTCCTCCAGGGAGGGGTCCTTGTGCTGGGGCATGGAGGACTTGAACTCCGGCACGCCATCGAACGAGGGCGGCTTCAGGATGACCTCGAAGGCCTGGCCGGACGCACGCTTGTTCAGCTCGATCACTTCCACCTCTTTGATCACGCACCAGTTCAGGTCCACCGCATCTGTGCCAAACCAGGCGGAGACACACACACACACACACACACACTCACACAGCTGTCTAAACAACACCAGCCTCTGGCACTCTCCAGCCAAGCCTTGTGGTTTGGAATCTCCACAACCACCATCAAATCCCCATACTCTGAGAATGCCTGTATTTTTGCTTAACTTGAGTGTAGAAAGGGATTGACAGAAAACTAATGAAATCATTAAATACAAATTAAAAAAGCATAATTAACTTTTTTGTTCAAAGCATTATACCGAAATAATCGCGAGCCTGAAAAGCCAAGTGAAGCCCTGTTTTTATGAGCTACTCTGAAACTCTTGGAATCAACGGTAGAATTCATCTCAGTCATTTTCATACATGTCTTTGTGTCTGGGTGTGGGTTTCCCCTTACCCTCGGCCTTGTACTGTGGCTTGTCGATCACTCGTGAGTTTAGACAGGAACACAGCAGTGACACCAGAGGGAGTTCCTTCACCTTGTCTCTGTAGGCTGTGGGAAACAATGCAGAGACTGAGGCAGACTCTGAGAGTGCTGGGCATCGTCGGTACAGTGCCAAGCAAACATGGTCAGAAGCGGGGAACACGCCCTGAGGCAGATCTACCAGCTGACCGAGCGGAACAAATCTGTTAAAAGGGAACATGCACTTGAGTCTGTTGCCTACCTGCCAACGTCATTCTGTCACAATGTATTATCTCCTACTTTGGCTGAAGTCCTGTTTAGGCCCTGGAAATAAAACAGATATACGGAAATTAGACTCCTATATATTACGTTCAACCCACAGTGGTGATTTTTAGGTGAGATAGTGAGATACTAGCAAAAATAGCTGTCCCAGTTACATTTGTGCCTGCATTCTGTAAGCTCAAGATGGTTTGGCAATCTGTCCATTTATTAAATGCAGGAAGGCAGAAACAGCCGGTGTATTACAACCCCATGTGCCGCTCACAATTTGCAATATGAAATCAAAACAAGAACAAGTAACATTCCTTTCAAAAACTGCCATAGAATATCATGAGAGCCCATAGGAGTTATAGATTCAGGTGAACAGTTTAGCAAATGTGTGGATGTCTGTGTTGGGTTATTCAACAGTTTAAATCAATACCCAACACCAGTGCCAATCAGCCAGTCAATCAATCCATCCATCTGTTCATCCACCCATAAACCAATTCAGGGTCCTAGTGGCATGTTAGCCATGTTTCCATTGTCTGTTGTATGGCAGCAAGCTGTTCTGTCGTTGAGCCACACCTATGTACATAGAGTGGTCGTGTGAGCCCTACATCTAATCATACCGGCCTTATCCGTCTAGCCAGGATGCATGTCTTTGGGACATGTCGGCGTGGTGACATTTGCCATCAATTCATTTATGGTTATTTGACTCTTTTACACTCTGTCGGGTTTTTCTTTTTAAGAAATTCCCCATGACTCTTGTGTCAACCTAAATAACTAAAAGCAGCAGATTGATTCAATCATGCTGAATATCTATGATTACACCGAGGACAAAACACAAAGGGCACAGGGTCGATCATAATTAAATCGTGCAGATTTACTGTTCACTTGGGCGATTTGTGTCAAATGTTTCCTAAATATTTTTCAAGTCATACTGTTCCCACGCTTTCACCAAACTACTTTTTTTTACAAACTGTACTTTTCAAATGTGTTCCCCACACCCATTTCCTCCCGTTTGATGGATAAAAACACTGAATATCCTGTGCGTGTCCTTCCCTATAGCAGGCTTTGATTGGCTACTGACAGTGCTCGCTAATTAAAAAGCCTGCTGCTGATTGTATTGACCATCGTGCCGATGGATCCTGATGACGGATGGGACCATGGTCCAGGATGGTAGACTCAAACAGAATGGCAATCAAAAGGATCCTGCCAGCTACAGGGAAAGGCGCCCGTCTCGCCTAATAATCACACACCACACTAGTACAAGTCCCCTGTGGAGAGTCAGCAGAGAGCCCTGCCCTGAGTGTGAACACAGCACACACACACACACACACACAGACACACATACACACACACACACACACACACACACACAGACACACACACACACACAGACACACACACACACACAGACACACACACACACACACACACACACACACACACACACACACACACACACACACACACACACACACACACACACACACACTGGCAGGGATGAGCACACACTTGTACACAGAAATATTATGAGCATACTGCCTGGTTTCACACACACTGACAGAGAAGGACAGAAAGGGAGAGAGAGAGAGAGAGAGACAGAGAGAGACAGAGAGAGAGAAAACCAAAAAATCCCCAAAACACACAGGCACATAAACACAAATAGCTGTATCCGTGTGGAAAAACACCAGTGCTACACCCTAACTGCTGACACACAGACAACCTCACTCACTCTCTCTCTCTCTCTCTCTCTCTCCCTCTCTCTCACACACACACACACAGACTCTAAAGTTGCTACCCAGGATGCTGATCGATACACACTTCCTGCAGAGCCAGCTGTTTATTTACAGTCTGTCAACTCAGAGGAGAAAAGACGCCACATCACTTCCCCCCTCTAATCGCAGAGGTGAACCATGTCACAGCATCCCTCTCTGACCTCAACAAAACCTCCTCTAATAATATCCATGGGCAGAAGCATGTATCTTACGCCTTAGAAACATCAGGCTTTCAGTTCCATGTCTTTATCTACATCTACTGACAGATCTTTCTTTTCAGCTTGTGTTACATAATGCTCAGCAAGTTTTCTTCTGCCAAGTAACACACCTAAAAATACACACACACACACACACACGCGCGCGCGCGCACACGCGTGCGTGTGCATAGAAATGCAGATATACCCAATACAAACAATAAACCACACCAGGCGCTTCCTTATACAGAAAAATGCTGTGCATCACACTGAAGTATCTGGGATGGCCAAAAAATACAAACTATGTCCCTGCAACGTCCCCTTGCACCCACTCCCTGTGTCACACCCCCCACCCACCCCCCCCACACACACACACATCACTAGCTCTCTCTTTCTCTGTCTGTCTCTTGCATGGACACGCTGCAATGCATGCATCATTTATGACAAATCCAGCGTGGAGTAAGAACATGAAGTACTCAGTGTTCATGAGCTGCTGCAGAGCTTGGCAGACACACAGACTCCCATGCAGACCAGAGCCAAGCCCTATCTGACACCAGCCCCTCCGCAACAACCCCCCTCACAACCACAGTCC
>NC_045166.1:25213615-25216115 GCF_900700415.2 Clupea harengus
TGTGTGTGTGTGTGTGTGTGTGTGTGCGTTTTAATAACACCTTTTCCAGATGTGTGCCGCCGCTTCCTCTCCCAGTGACCTCGGCCCAGTAAAAAAGATCCAGGGGGTCGATGGAGGCCGCTCACGTCCGGGGTCAGGCACATTAAATGATGGCTTCAGAGGTGGTTGGGAGGCGTATCTGGGTGTGTGTGTGTGTGTGTGTGTGTGTGTGTGTGTGTGTGTGTGTGTGTGTGGAGGGGGGTGCTTATGAGTCTCTAGCGTGTGCACATGATTAATCGATGGACTGGACGGCACTCAAGGATGACGTGTTTTTGCTGAGGGACCCCCCCCACACACACACACACGCACACACACAACCTCCCCCCTTGGATTCCCCCACATCACCATTTTATCACTGCCCTCATTTTAAAGCCTTCATCTCCAGTTCAAGACTTCACCTTCATGCTATATAGGCTGAAAGCAGAAGTGGCCATGTAGAAAATGGGCTGCTCGCCCAAGTTATAATCGAAACACATTAGCAAAGTTTTCTCTCTATAGCCGTTTGTTTGGGATCATTTGTTTTGAACGTGTCTGCGTTTGACCAGTGTGGTTAATGCAGTTACCATGAGAGGGCCGCTGTGATTTATGTAACCAGATGCTCTGGAGGCTCGCGGTCGGGCAACTGCATATGGCTTTGGTTACGGGTGGTCTCAAGTCCAAGTCATTCCACTGGGATTCAATAAATACAGTCCTGTTGAAATGCTGAGCAGAAACCTTATGAGATTTTTTTAATCAGGAATATTATGATTATAAGGGAAATGACTATTTTGCAATCAACTGTTTGACTTTGAGTGTAATTAAGCCTTTTTTTTTATTTGATTAACCTGTAATTATTCTGGTTGAAAATCAAAGAGAATAAATTATGATGATTACTGAACTTGTGGCTCACAGTAATTGTACAGCTAATTGTGTCTTCCAAGGAGAGAAAGAGACAGGGAGAAAGACAGAAATAAGAGATTGTAATCCATTATTTTCTCCTCCACATCTTGCAGCAATTGAATTGACTTAATAATTAGATAACAAATAAGTAGACAATACAAATTTGTAAGAAGACAGGAACAAAGTAAAGGATTTATAGCAATAAGAAATGCTCAGTCACAGAGAACAGCCACTAAGTCGAATGAACAATTTCACCTGCTTTGTCAGATATCTTGATGGCCCGACCCACAACAAAAAAGGCAGACAGACCACTTCCTCCAGTACGTCTTCCTGGTCTCAGGGGCCATATTTCTTCATCCATTCATACAAAGGATCTTAAAGTCATTATGGGTCGTTTCCTTCCCACCAATTCCCCCCTCGTCTGCACATTTCCTGGCTCTTAAGCCTCTTCAGGTGTGATTGTATGAAGGCCAGATCTGACCAGTTTCAGAAGAACAAGAGCGCTGACCAGAGCTGGGAAGGGGAATAGTAAGCTCATAGGAGCCGGTGGTCCACCTGCTGCCATGTCCAGCCAGCAAAATCGTAATGGCCACATAAAATAGATTTACCGGTCATATGATGTGCAGACATTAATGGAGGACTCCAAGGCAAAACACTAAGCCATTACACTTGGTACAAGACCACTTCACGGCTTAATTGAATTGAATTGAAAAGTGGGTTTGATAAAGAGTTACCATATTTCTTGTAGGTTCACTTAGTTTGTTCTCAAGATACCTTACTTTAGACAAAATTGTCCGGTAAAATGAATGAATACAAATGCATGTTATTGCTACATCAAGGAAACAAATCCCCACATATGTACTTCATGATTCTGTTGCCCACTTAGCCAACGCGAAAGTATTTTAACAATTTTATGTTTCTACTGCTGACATATAACGAGGAAACACTTAGAAAAATGTCGCTGCGGTGGCTCTCAGGCCCCCAGCGAATTGTGGTAGGTCCTGATGCCAAGTTGACTAAGTGTGGCGATAGCTTGAAGGTCAAGGGTCCACTTCCCAGGGAGTGTGCATCCACGTGGGTGTATATACAGTAAGGAGGTATTCATCAGTGGCTAACTCCCAGGGCTAGCCTTTAAATCCTGCTTTTCTTTATCGCTTTTCTACATCTCTTTCTGCCAAACATTCTGCCCTTGTATGTGGAATCTCTCAGTGCTAAAGAAAATCTTAGGGAGGCCAGCGACTTTTCCAATCAGATTTTCAAAGGCTGATTCTGATCCTCACTCCCTTAGCGGTTTAGGAATCTTCTGTGATGTCATTTGACTGGATGAGTATGGATTGGAAACTAATGAAATGTAGATAAGAAAGTTAAGGTGATAAGAGAATTGTGGGTAATGTAGTCTATGGTGGGACTACACCTACAGTATGGATTGGAAACTAATGTCAGATGATGGCCTCCCCAGGCAGTCATTCTTTATTTGAACATGTTGGTTGTTCTTCAGATGTGTAATTGTCTGTGAAACCACAGCCATCACACGAAACTGCCAGTTCAGGAGCTACACTTGAGCATTCAGTTATGACTGAAA
>NC_045166.1:25221115-25223615 GCF_900700415.2 Clupea harengus
CTCATGATTCAATTTAAAATCAATTGCATTGCCAATGCCCTTTAAAACAGCATTTCTTTTCAAAAGTATATCATATTTTCTTGTTATTTGATTAAAAAAATCCTTTTAAAGGTTTATGCCTTTATTACAAAATGATACACGCTACAGTCTGTACATCTGTCATGACGACAACATACTATCATAACTATTAGATATCACTATCATGACGACAACATACTATCATAACTATTAGATATCACTATCATGACGACAACATACTATCATAACTATTAGATATCACTATCATGACTGATAGAAGAACATTCTATATCCTCTGTGAGCTCTAATGCCACAGCTTGCCCCTTTAACGCACGACTCACACAATACTCATAATCGGGTAAGGAGCAATTACATATGTCTGAATCACTGTTAGCACCAAAAACACTCCACACTTTCTTTCCCTGTTCCTGGAACCCCACTGACTCCTGCTGTACCAGAAAACAAGCGCATGATGAAAAAAGAAAGCGATACAATGCTATCAGTCTCCACCACAGATGGACACCATTATGCACGCGGAGGACGATGGGTTCAAGTTGATGTTGGCCGAGATCAGCGTAGCGGAGTGGAGAGAGAAATCCTTTGTCTTGTTCTGCGATGGCTTTTTTTTCGGCCAGCGCTCATCTTTGTCAGCGAGGACCACCAATCTGCCTGTAAAGCCCAGGGGCAATTCCTTTCCAGGCCAAACACAAGCGCTCACCATACATAAACAACTCTAATCGCTTCCATCTAATCTCCTTCGAGTGTAAAAGGACTGACAGTCTCTCGTTGCCTTTTATAGGAGTCTTTCAATGTGCGCCCACTTTTCTGAATCATTTCCTGATAGACTGTTTGTATGAGTTTGGTACTGTCCAAATAAATAGCCTTACAGCCACGGAATTCTGTTATACAGTTATGGCATCGAGGATGAGGAGAGGGAGGAAGAGGAAGAGGAAGAGGAGGAGTGGGAAGTCTGGTTATGGTGCTGATGATGATACCGGTACTGTAATTATTATCTCCAGGGGAAGCTTGTTTGTGTGGTGGTTTGTGCTAATGACCATATAGGAAATGTCCTATGAAAGGTTATTGGAAACTAACAGACTGGAACAAATTGGACACAGGAAACACATCTATGCAGTCGGGGAAATACAAACACCAATTTAGGAGAGCGTTCCCTAAGGCCCAGGCGGTTATAAATGGGAGGTGTGTATGGATGTGGTTCTTCCCTGGACACGGCTCTCTAGCCACTGTTCTCTGTTGTTATCAGTGGATGCCTGTCATGAAGCGTCCCGTGCAGTAGCATGTCCTATGACTGATCCTCCATCCCTCGCTCCCTACCTTCCTCTCTCTCTCTCTCTCTCTCTCAGCAGATTATGAAGACTTTTTAATTGCCTGACATTCCAAGGAGCTCAGACTGTATCCCTCCTACCCCCCCCCCCCCCCCCCACCCCCTAAAAAAAGAGAAAAGAGACAAATCTACTCATCCACCAGACAGAAGCGCTACATTCAGGAGAGGAGCCACACAGTATCTCTTCGTCTGTGAGTTCACTGACACACTGATGTACGATAGCCCTGATGTATTTATGGCCCGCACTCACAATATTTACGCTCAGCTTTCACGAATAGCTTTGATTAATATGACACGTGCATGAGCAGAGAGAGAGAGAGAGAGAGAGAGAGAGAGAGAGAGAGAGAGAGAGAGAGAGAGAGATTCTGCATTCCACCAGCCTTAAGGCTTGACACGCACCTGACAAACAGATGTCTCCCGTGGCGTGCCAGAGGTATTAAAGAGATGCACCGGCATTTCAAAACATAGACTAGAGGAGGAGCATAAGCTCTGCCACACGGCCTGCGGGAGAGAGAGAGAAAGAGTTAGAGAGGGAGAGAGAGAGAGAGAGAGAGAGAGAGAGTTAAAGATAAAGAGTGAGTGAGGGGGAGAGATAGAGAGGGGCAGAGGGAGTAAGAGGACTGTAGATTTCGCTTAAAAGCCTCTCCTAGTTCTCAGCAGCCTCTTGGGGATTGGTGGGGATCAGTACATCAAACGCCTGTGTTGCCATAGCCACGCATGCATGCTGCGGTCCTGGCAGTGCTGCTGAAGCGTTAGCATGGCTCACACCGTTCCTTTTAGAGTTTAAAGTTACTATACGGTGGGGGCCACAGCACAGACACACACACACACACACACACACACACACACACACACACACACACACACACACACACACACAGACAGGGCCATGTAACCACTGAGATGTCAACAAATAAAAACTTAATAGCTAAATTATTATAATGGCAATGGCCAAAATGTGCTGATATATTTATATAAATCTTTTGCACAAATTGGTTTGAGATTGGTTGAGTTGTCTGTGAAATGTTTGGGATAATGTGTTTTTGTATGTGTTGTCTCTGCTGAGGTGACCATTAGCAGGTGTAAATTACATGATTAGACTGATGAGGTTGAAGGGCTGGTTCTGCAAGGCCTTGG
>NC_045166.1:25228615-25238615 GCF_900700415.2 Clupea harengus
ACCACACTGAAACAAGCCCCGGCTTTGTAAACAGTCACACCATAAACACTGCACTTAAGCTTTTACCAGCAGGAAGGTTAATGTCTGAAGAGTATCCTTTGCCATTCAGTGCTCACCATAGCGTCTTTAGAAAACAGTGGAGGTAGGACAGGATGTAGCGCCACTGGTAAGGTTGGCTACACCTGTTTGTGTGCAGTAGACAGTGAAGGCTATTCATTTGGCTGACTAAGTGGACAGCATTTTCCACTCAGTTTCAAGGTGAGAAAAGGAACTTTGGATAGACTCAGCTCGTTTGTCTTCTTATTTCTTTTTTTTATTACAGTCGAAAGTTTACATACCCGTTTTCACAGACTCCCTCGGACTAAAAATAGGCAAGAAGTTCAGGCCCCTGCTGGCTTTTAAGAGTCTGGCTGTGTTTGCGACGGCCTTGAGATGATTTAAGGCTTCACCGAGAGAGGAGAAAAAAGGAGAGGGAGCGTGGAAGAGAGGGAGAAAAGAGATGGACTGAGAACAGTCCCGTGTTTGTTCTGAGGTGTTTTTTTTTTTGCTTTGAGGAGCGCCGTCAGCCAAGGCGGGGACCTGACACATTTACTGAGCTGTTGTTGGGATTCCACTCCACTGCTCAGTGCAGACAGTGCTCCGACCTACTCCCCCCCCCCCCCCCCCCCCCGCCATCCCCATCCCCAGTCCCTCTGACGAAGCCCAACTGGGTCATGAGTGAAGCCATCTGCCCATCTGCTAGGACAGAGCAGGAAAACCTTATAGATGGCCCGCTTCATCCTCCATCCTGCCATGTAGTTACTTGTTTTGGTCAAAGTGAGCTATTGCGCTTCTTCTGACCGAAAGGACATCTGCTTAATGCTCAAATCTGAAGAGAGATAATCAAGCGTCACATTTCCGAATTTTTTGTTTGTGCGTCGTGGCCACAAATAGCTGCTGACAACGTACAACCTTTATCCTGTTTTTATGTCGAACTTGATACTGGTCTTTGTCTTTGCGTCTGGATGTTAAAGGCTGAAAGGGTAAAGGGTGACAGACTCCCTATAACTTTGGACCAAAATCAAGATGTGCAGGTCACGTTCCTCCCATAGTTCCTCTCTGGAATCTGGGGCACATGAAGGTCAAGGGTCAAAGTAAGGCTCCCAAGTGAGAAGAACTGATTGCTGAAGGTCGTCAACAGATCTGTTTCCTGTAAAACACTGGGCTCCCTGTGTACCAGAAGGCAACCTACCCAGAATTCCGTAGTAGGCCTCACCTCGCCTCCTTCAGAAGGAACACGAGCAGTGAAGTCACTGGTGTAGTTTTGGTTGGATTGCCTCACTCCCAAAATAAACCAAAAGCTTTGAGCCATGAGTGGCAAACCAAAACTGCTTTACCAAAACAAGGATCAGCTGAACTCTTACATATGAAATCCATATACAGTATATCAGTTCAGTTCAAGTTTATTATCATTTACTCATAAACAGCATTTATCAGTAATGAAATTCTTTGTGCTCAATGTCTGTTCAACTTAGAGAATAAATAAATGGAGAATGGAGTATCCAGCATAAATAAATAAATAAATACTGAACAATGGAGAAAAAGGGTAGGAAAAAGAGAAAAAAATTGTAGTGCAAACAGATATTTCAAGGACAGTTCAGCATCCTGATGGCATGTGGGTAAAAACTATCCCTGTATCTGCTGGTACGGGACCTTATACTCTTGTATCGCCTTCCAGAAGGCAGGAGGGAGAAAAGACTGTATATCTATGCAAATGTGGATCTTCTAATACTTACACATTGGATGGCACCACACAATGTAAAGAAACTAAATGTGAGATCCTGTCTGTTTCACCACAAACTGAAGATAAACCACAGCACCGGCTGTTTTGATTTTTTTCAAGGTAAACACACGTGACCTCTATTTTCTGATAAAAAGCCAATGTTTGAGAGTGACCCCTTTCCCCCAAGAAAAGTTGCTCTGTGTAGTCAGCACTTAAGAGAGGCCTCTGGAATGCAAGAAGTTCAGGGGCTTGAAGAGGAGGGGTTTTCCTAGAAGTATGTTGCGAAGCAGATAAAAGCAATTAGAACGCCTTGAGAAATCCACTTCCTGCCTCCACTTCTGCCTGCACGTCTCCTCTCAGCCTCACCCTCTCTCCCTCGCGCCTCCCCTCCATCTATCAGCTTCAGCGTTTATCTGTCTTCCTGTATCAGATGGGAGCTCCTTCGAGTCCGAATGGAGCAACCCCTTGTTCACGCCATGTCACATCACCCAGCCACCCTCTCCTCCCCAATGTTAGAACAGTTAACAGTTCCTTATCAGATCAGGCCTTTTTAAAAGATGCAACACTTATCTTAGTGCCATGTTCACTTAGGGATGACACCACGGTATGAGGTACGGGACTGTTAGAAGAAGGAGATTAAGGAAGCTGCACTAGAACCTGCGACCACTCTGAAGGTTGCATTCAGGGGTGTCGCTAGGTTTATTTGGAGGGGGGGGGGGGGTTACCTCTGTGTCATCACAACATTTTAATTTCACCTTCCTTTCTAATGGAATAGTAAGTGCTTGGATTAAAAAATAACTACGTAAAAATAAAAATTTGTAAAAATGCGATATGTTCAGTGTTTCCAGTCAACTCTCATTTTCGGTCTGTGTTTATCAGGCTACAGCTGAAGACAGGTTACCCTGCATGATTAGTTTAATGTACGCTACAGTTTACAGGATTGAAGGGGCTGTTGAGTGAACATTTGGTGATTTAAGTGTTGGGAAACCTCAACTGGGGACCATAGCCAGGATTCAAGTCCCCTTTCTAAAATAAATAACTGTATGACACACTTTTTCCACTAAGATTTTCTTTGTCTTATCCATTGTAATTTACGTCTGATTTACTATTTATATGTTTTGTGCATGGCGAATGAAAGCCAACACAAACACATGCACACTCACAACACACATCCGGAGTCTTAATGGACCCTAGCTCCTCTGGAACGAGGCTCCATCGCATGAGGACAAGAGCAGGGACTGTCTGCCACGAAGCTTCATGTTGCTCTCATTTCCCCTTCTTAAATGGAAACAGTAGAGATGTAAGTAAGCCAACTTGGCTGTTCTTTGGCTCTCTGTGCATTCTTTTACGCATCACATGTTCTGATGTGGTTACTGATTGGCATGCGCAAACAGACACACATGCAGATGCACTACAAACTTGTTCACACACACATACGCAGACAGATACATACACTAACTCACTCTCTCTCTCTCTCTCTCTCTCTCTCTCTCTCTCTCTCACACACACACACACACACACACACACACACACACACACTCACAAATGCAAAGAGATACCGAAAGGTTCAACTGACACATGGACATTGAGACAGACTGAAAGTGATAATAGCTGCTATCTGATCGTCTGGGTCACATATGCCTCATTTGGAGAGAGTCCATCTAGATTAAGACGCCTCTCAGAAATTCCAGTCTGTGATGATTGTGAGTGATAGTGTATGCATGGGAGGCCAAGTGCATGTCAAGTAATGAGGACAAGTGAGAAGTGGTCCAGCGGTTAGTCACATCCAGTGTCTTGGGACGTATACTCCCAAGTGGGCGTGGGCTGTGGCGCTTCAAGAACAGCGGCTTAAGTGCAAAAACGAAAACATATAAATTACTTTCACCAAAAACGGATCCAGTAGCACATAGAAACGACTCCCTGGCTGATATTCTTATTTCACCTTTAAACTACATCAGGAGGATATTAAAAAGGTGTTGTGTTACCACGGGTTTCAATGGACGAATGTCTGGTTTTCTGGAGGTGAACTTTGTGTAAGCGTAACAGCAGAAAATGGTTTGTACTTCTGTTTCCAAACCACAATTGCAATGACGATTATAAGTCAGTTAAGGCCAAAGAAATGGGAAAATTGTGGAAATTGAGCAAGTTAAGTTCCAAGATTCATCATCGCTGATTTGGTCTTTGGAGCCTTTTACTTTTGAGACATGGATCTTATTTCCATCACAACTGAGATCCACGATGGGTCACCTGTATCACGTGGACCAGCTGATTAGCGGCGAACAGGAGGCAGCCAACAGTGATGTCTGGTGGCCAGTTTACCATTAGAGGGGATTTGCCGATCCTGTGCTGGATCGAATTTGCGAGATATTATATGGCCAAGATTAGAGTACCTCACTGTTTGTCTGGAAGGACCAATGTAATGATCTATAAACTCTTTTAATCCTGGATGAAACCATCTTCAGTATTGGCAGTAAGAATATGACATATTTGTATCTGTGTATCCCCCTATCAACCCACTTCCGGCATATACACCAAATAAATGTACACCGGAGTAGTATTGGCTTTGGAGATGCCTCTCAAAATAATAGTAGGCTTTCATGAATCATGTGGCCTACCAGAAAAGGCTTTTGCAGAGTCTTAATATAGAGATTACAATATGGAAAATAGAATTTGCTTGGTTGTGCTGGTTTTCTTTATGTTGATTTTGGCCAGTTTTGGAGACTCATAAAACGTGAAACAGACCACCCTTGTAGCCATCCAATCTGTTGGGGATGTTACAGCATACCAAGGCCAATCTGCTGGGGATGTTTACAGCATACCAAGGCCAATTGGCTTGGCAGGCCTCACAATATTGACATCATTATTGAACCAGGCAAGCTGTAATTTGAGGAGGATTTTAACAACATGGACCTAATGTGGTTCTTTTTACGGGTCACAGAGAAAATCAGGTGGATTTGACAGGTTATTGAGGACAAGTATACGGGCCCCTCAGCAGCACACGTTCTGTAATGTAAAGCTGCTTTCCGCCCTCCTAACATCCTTTGGTTTCACGGGACATTGGTACAAAACCTGGTGTGGATGCCACAAATGTCTCTCTCCCCCGGCGAGCCCTGGATGCACCCATCCCAGTAACACACCACTTCATCCTATATCTACATTAAAAACTGTGAGTTGAGGGCAGGCAGTGTCTAACATGGAGTACAAGGACGGATGAGTCGGCCTTAAAAAAAAAAAGTAGTTTGAGTAGTTGGGCAGCATATCGTTGACAGGCGACGATGTGGCTGCTGTTGTTCCTGAACACCCAGTTTACTTATTTTTTCAGTTTACTTCTGGCAGTCTTGCTTCTGTCAGGTTACTACTTTGGAGGGAACACCCACAGAGCTCACTGGTCCTGGGGGGAATAGGACTTGATCATTTGGGATGTAGCTCGACGGTTTGTTAAACAGTGTTTAAGCCCAATAAAAACAGATATTCTGAAACCATCACAAATCCATGTGAACACACAATGTGGATATAAAAGAATTGGATGGAGTTGGATGGAATTTTTCAAAACACTACTTCATTACATTTAGTCATTTAGCAGACGCTTTTGTCCAAAGCAACGTACAGGGAGACTTCATGGGGCCAACCTGCGGACACAACTCATAAAAGTACAAAGGCTGACGAAGGGGACGGAGCTACCTGGTGCTTCTCTGGCTAAAGGAACAATGGCAATTAGCATGGGCTAGGACATGAAACGAAGGCATATATAACATTAATGTGCACCTCTTCTCTGTCTGGAGGGTGAGATGACACATGGACAACAAGCCACAGCAGCCCACAAGCAAACCCTTCTCTCCGCCCCCCCCACCCCTCCTCCTCTCCGCCCTTGACTGAGGTCACTGAGAAGGAAGAGGATGGGGAGACACGCATCTCTAAAAAAAAGACAAATTCAACCCTTCGCCCTTTTTGTTAGAAGCCCCCCTGTGCCACGGGTGACTGCTGCCCACTCCTCAGTCTCCATAAAGCACACAGCGGGGGGGGGGGGGGGGGGGGGGGGCGCACGGCGGCATTGCCTTTGATCCACAGTTATCCATAAAGAACGGTTTCCAGTTCATCACCACGCAGTGTCTTGAAGGGCCGCGTGTTACCATGAAAGAGCCTTGACTGGGCCAGCCCCGCGGTTGCCCCGGTGGCATTCCTCATGCAAACCCCACTCGGCGGCTGGAATGACCCCGGCGGGAACTGTGGAGGTGCAAGGGGACCATAAACCATTCTGACCCTGACACTTCCTCTGGAGGAGATGGGGGGATGCACTTCTGGCAGGGAGTCTGGGCTCAGGAACTGTGTGTGTGTGTGTGGATCTGTGTGTTGGCTGGAGGATGTAGAGGGGGTGAGGTGATGGCCCATAGACTACACCTGATAGAATTACCCGCTCTTTTTTTTTTTTCATGACAGATGGTAGACGCTCCTGCTGGGGTGACCTAATGGGGTTACCTCGAGTTGTACTTGTGGGACAGGCACCTGGCGTGAAATGTGGGGCTCACTCGTAATAGGGGAGAGGACATATGAATAACCTCACAAGGGAACCCCCCCCCCACACACACACACACACACACACATACATATACACACACATGCAGTAAAGCATTCAGACATGCACACACACACACAGTATACCCCCACACTTTCACACATGTGTGCACATAAACATATAAACACACACACACACACACTTCTGAGGTCATCAGGGATAACTCTTTTGCATTGGTGATGGTGTCGGTTTATGCAAGGTCAAATTACAACTATTATACTTCACCATGGAGACCCGCTTCCCAGTCCAGGGACTGCATGTACACTGGCCTGGCATCAGAGTCACTGTGCACAGGAGAGACTTTAGGCAGTGCCAACGCTCCATGTTATTCCAATGAATCCTGAATTAGTCTAGTCAAATGGCATCCAAGAGTAACACAACCTCGCCTCCATTTCTTATTTCGTCTTAATTGATTGTTCCACCCATGTGAAGATGGACAAATGGGCCAAACTGGATAAATATTAGTGTTTGGAGAATGAAAACAGCTTTAAAAGAATCTTTTGGTTTATATCTTTGTAGCTTGGATAAAGGAATTCCAGAACAGAGTTTCAACACAGGCCAGTTTAAGCAACTGAGTACTGACTGCTCTACTGAGTCACATTTGGACTATTTATGTGTGAATGGAGTTATGTCTTCCCACCAAACATGCTTTTAAAGGAAACATAATTTGAAAAGATAAAATTAATCCAATCCTACTTTCCTCTCCTTAAACAGCTGCATTTCAAAGGCAAACCGTTCCATCCTCTAGTAAGTCTTATTCCAGAGGGAAGGGAGTGGACAGATGACAGCCCCCTCTGTAGTCCAGCTCCAGGGGTATTTTTAAACCTGTCTCTTTGTTTTCTGTTCATCATTCATCATTCTAATGATTTGTGTTTTTGGAGCTGAGGGAAATCTGACTCCCAATCTGGCTGCCAGGTTAGGGGGTTAACAGGGACCGCCGAGCCTGTCTGTTTGCATTGGTCCCGTGGCTGCTGTGCACAGTGACTCAGGCGCTGGGTCCATCTGGGGTTCTGGGGAGGCCTGCATCTGACCCCCCCCCCCCCCCCCCCCCCCCCCGAACCCCTGCGGCACCTCACTGGAAGTTGCAACCCTTTTCTTCTCTGCACACCACAGAAAAGCAAAGTGTCTAATAATGACATTGTGACAGTGTTAGTGAGTGAGAATTACCTTTAGACAGGAGTTCAACTGGCAACAATTAGCTTCTAGCACTGCAGTTAAAGTGCCATGTTGGCTACTGATTCCTGCCATCCAACATGGATCTACACCCTGGTCAGCTATCATACAGTTGACTCTTATAGGGTGGTAACCTGATAACCTGATAACTAGACGATTGGTCCCTGGACACAGTAGCACTGAAAACCTCCCAGAATTCCAATGAAACTGAGATGAGCACCAAAGCAGAAGTGATACGACAGAGGCTGCCTTATTCCACGTTTTTACAGTAGCTCAGTCGGAAATGGATGACTCATCCAGCCCCAGTCAGATGAGGACCCATTCCAGAAAGTTCTGAAAGCCACCCCAGAAAAAAAAAAAAACTGCTAACTGCTAATGTTGCCTGTCTAGCATCACACTCATTTTTCATTGCTAAAAGCAGCCAATGCTTCAGCTGCGAGATATGTGAGAGGCGAAACAGAGTGAAAATAATTGATACTATTTTGAGTGTTTTTTTGTTTTGTTTTAAACTTAACCATTCAAACGACTCCGATTTATTTTAGAAGTCATCTGTTCCCCTTGAACGGTCCAGTGGGAAGCACACCGCTCCAGTATGCACAGCCACACGCAGGAGGCCCCGGGAATTAACCTGTGTTGACTCTCACAACACATTGTGACAGCGAGCGCATACGTTACGGATACCGGCGTAATTAAGTATAAACACGCGGCACCGTCCGCAGAGTCACCAAATACGCCTTTCCTAAATGAATGGGGGAGAGGGAGTCCCTGACTGAGACTTTACACATTTAAAGAGTTGGTCCAGTGAGCACATACACACACACACGCGCGCGCGCACACACACACCCATGCGCGCGCGCGCACACACATACACGCGCACACACACGCGCGCGCGCACATGCACACACACACACACACACAAACACTAACACACATGTATGCATTCACACACACACACATTCACACACTGTCTCACTGTCTCATATCTCCACACATATTGAGAATGACAGATTCCTCACATCCACTCATATACACACACAAAAACACCAAAAGCCTTTAAACACACACACACACACACACACACACACACACACACACACACACACACAAGCACACGCACACACACACACACACACACACACACACACACACACACACAAGCACACACAAGCACACACACACACACACACACACACACACCAGACAAGCTCTCTGTTACTCTCTTGCTATTTCTATCTTACTCACTCTTTCTCTCTCCCACTCACACACCCTTTCAGGAGTCGGCACAGCACAGTGGAAAATAAAATCTCTTCAGTGACCCTGGTAGTGAATTGCGCACCATGTTTGGCTACACAGTGGCTCACCAGACCGACACCCCCGAACAGCCACTATCTCCAGTGGCTTTCTCTCAAGTTAAAGAGGTGTGTGAAAGCTGGACAAAAAGCCAAAAACAAAAGGCTAATATGTAAAGACAATGGAGGACTGTTGGGAGCTTTTGTTACTGTCAAGTCTTATTTATTTCCTCAGTACGTGAAGGAACTATTTCAGGTTTCCTGCCAGAGGTCTGTGTTTGAAGTTGAGTTTGATCTCTGATAACAGCAGTAGCCATCATGATTGATACTTATAACAAATCATGAAGTTGCTCTCCAGATATGTGGGAGTAGTGGGGGAATTCGGGAGAAGAAGCTTATGATTCATGCAGCTTCCATGAGACCTTTTCGGTGCACGCTGTCCAAGTTACAAGCACTAAATACAGTACTTGCGTAAACTGTTCAGCCATCATTATAGTGTGTTTAGACATACTCTAGCCCTGGACATTGTAAGGCATTTGTCTTTTCAGCGCCTGGCTGTTCTCATTGCTTTATCAAGTGGGGAGATGGCATTCCTTTTTTGACCTGGGATCACCACAGTAAATACACTGGACACCAGGTCTGAAATTTACATTAAATCTCTTCATTATACTTTCGGTTATGTTATTAGTTGTGATATTCCCACACCACTCCCCGGAAGTCTGCTCCCAGTGGACCCGTTTGCGCATGACAGAGAGAGTCCCATGAGATTCCCATGGGGCAGACTTTGGGAATAAACAGAGTAACATGCCGGCCACCGGGTGATAAGCAGGAATACTGGGGGCCTGCCCAGCTGACATTCCGATCACAGGTTTTGCTGTCACTGACCATATGGCATTACCACGGTGACCTTGGCATGGGTTTAGATGGGGCATGGCCATGCATGGCCAATACATCATTGAAATACTACAGCCTTAAATGGATAATAATCCAACTAAGAAAACAGGGATCAGAGGAGAGGTAGCCCTTTGTAGGCAGTGAAATCTGTATTACATTTAATTTGAATTGTCACAGATGTGTCACAGACTCATACTGTCATATATGACAGTAACAATGTGACAATTAACTTGAAGGGGGGGATACAGCAAGGAATGACACCTGAAGACGTACAGTAAACTGTTGCATAATGCCCCACAAAAACAGTTC
>NC_045166.1:25243615-25281115 GCF_900700415.2 Clupea harengus
TGGCTCCGCCGCGTCAGTTCCCAGCTGCATCCCCTTTTTCGAGGAGGTGCACGAGGAACTGCAGGCGACATGGGCGATACCCTACTCGGGCCGAGCCCCGGTGCCGGGGTTCGCGCCCTACATGCAGCTCCACATGGCTAAGGAGAGGGGCTACCTCTCCTTTCCTCAGGTGGAGGATGCAGTAGCGGGCTACCTCTCGTCTGCATCCCCCACGATGCGTCTCGGCCAGAAGCCTCTCCTGCCCACGCGGGTGGGCAGATACCAGGCTCAGCTGGCAGAGAAGTCCTACTTGGCTGCAGGTTGCTTGGCTGCAGCTCCTGACTGAGCTTGCCTTGTCGCTGGGGGAAGATCACCCGTCTGTGGCAGAACTCCGTCGCGCGACGGATCTGTCGCTCAGACTAACTCGGTGCACGGCACAGGCACTGGGGAGGGTGATGGGTGCCGCGGTGGCTACCCAGAGGTCTCTGTGGCTATCACTGGCTAAGCTGTCAGACAGAGAAAAAGCACCACTCCTCGACGCCCCGGTCTCTGTCCAGGGCGCCTTCGGGGAGGCAGTGGTCACAATGGCTGCCAAGTTCGAAGAACAGCAGAAGAGCAGAGAGGTATTCCAGGCTTGGATGCCTCGCTCTAGTGGCACGGGTGAGACGTCCTCCTCAGGACACACCACACCCGCACCGGGCCGGAAGAGAAGCGGGTTCCGCTCGCCAGCGCCTCCAGCAAAGGTATCCACCGGGCGAGGCTGGCAGAGACAACCCTTCCGCCCTCCAGCGCAGCCTGCAGCACAGCGACCAGCTGCGCGCCCTGCCCAGGGCGCAGCCCAGGCTCCGCGGCAGCACTCCGCTCGCCGCGGGCGAGGCAGAGGGAGACCTCAGGCTTCCTGATCGTGACAGTCAGCCACTCGTCACACAGGGGGGAGCGGTGGAGTCCACACCGCCTCCACAGAAATCAGCCCGTCGCTCACATGTGGAAATCATGTCCAGCACGGTAAGCAGGTTTTCACAAGCACCACAATCATATGTCCTAACTCCTGTCCCAGATGGCGCAGTGCCCAGGCATGCTTATGTAACTCCCCCCGCGATGCACACAGTGCAATCGCACCCCCAAATTTTTTTTCAAAAACATGAGGGGGCAGCCCCAGATCTCGTCTCCCTCCCTAGGCGGAGTGGGTGTAGATCTAGGCTTAGACTCATTGACCATGAGCGGGTTAGTCCCCGACAAATTCAACTCAGAGCACAACCTCCCTGGTTGTGCGGAGAGTTGGCGCGCATGCGCAGTGTCACCATGGGTGCTAAAGTCGATCACAAAGGGTTACGTGCTGCAATTCGCCCGTTCCCCTCCACCATTCAGCAGAGTGATACAGTCTGTGATGCAGCGAGAACAGTCTCACTTCCTACGGGAAGAAATTATCTCCCTGCTCAGAAAGAAGGCTATAAGCAGAGTCCCTCCCAAGGAGAGAAATGCAGGCTTCTACAGCCGTTACTTCCTCGTACCCAAAAGAGACGGGAATTATCGGCCAATATTAGATCTACGTGTGTTAAACAAAGCACTCATGCCGCTACGGTTCAGAATGTTGACCCCACGCAGGCTTGTGCAGTTTATAAGGCCAAACGATTGGTTTATCACGATAGACTTAAAAGACGCTTATTTCCACTTTCCGATCCACCACAGACATCGGAGATATCTGAGATTTGCGTTCGGAGGAATAGCGTACCAATTCAACGCACTCCCCTTCGGCCTGTCCCTAGCGCCGAGGGTATTTACAAAGTGCGTAGAGGCAGCTATCGCCCCATTACGTCTACGCGACTTACGCGTTTACAATTATTTGGACGACTGGTTAATTGCTTCTCATTCAAAGGCTGCAGCAGTGCAGGATGGCCATCTAGTGGTGGCGCACCTGTATCGACTGGGCTTTGTTACAAACAGAGAAAAAAGCGTTCTCTGCCCCAGGCAAGTTGGTTTGCTGGGGAGCTGTCTGCGAAGGGAGAGGCGTGAACGGTCTCTGGTCTGTGACAGAGGCCGCGTCTCACATAAATGTGTTAGAGCTGCGAACAGTAGTCCTAGCTCTACAACACTTTCTGCCCAGGCTGAGTGGTCAGCATGTACTAGTGAGGACGGACAACACTGCGACCTTGGCGTATATAAATCGCCAGGGCGGAGTGCGCTCCCCGTCATTACACCATTGGGTGACTCGCCTGCTCCTGTGGGCAGCGAGGCACGTCCTGTCCCTCAGGGCAGTTCATATACCAGGTCACCTCAACTATGGTGCGGACCTGTTATCGAGGGGCGATCCTCGAGCAGCAGACTGGTGCCTTCACCCACAAGTGATAGGTCAGATCCGGGTGCGTTTTTTCAAGGCGCAGGTGGACCTGTTCGCGAACAGGCAGAACACCTGCTGCCCGCTCTGGTTCTCGCTAGGGGGCGACGATCCCCCACTAGGCTGGGCCACCAGTGGCCAGCTCTACCCCTATATGCTTTTCCCCCGATCCCGCTCCTCCAGCAGGTGCTGTGCAGGATTGCGGACGAGGGCAGGGAATTGATATTGATAGCCCCCCACTGGCCCAATCAGCCGTGGGCGGCAGATCTGGTCAATATGTCAGTGCAGCAGCCTTGGGAGCTGCCTCTACGGAGAGACCTCCTATCGCAGGCGCACAGGACAGTGTGGCACCCCCATCCGGAGTGGTGGCGTCTCAGAGCCTGGCACCTGAAAGGTGCAGGCTCATAGCGTCAGGCTTGTCGGACGCGGTGGTGGCTACAATACAGAGTGCCCGAGCTGTATCAACACGGGCTCTGTATACGCTGAAGTGGCGCAGTTTTGAGCGGTGGTGTGCTGCGCGTCAGCACGACCCCATTAACTGCGCGCTGGGCGTTATTCTAGAATTCCTACAGCAGTTGTTTGATGAGGGGAAGGCGGCTTCTACTCTCAAAGTGTACATGGCTGCCATTTCAGCCTGCCACGCAGGCATTAATGGCAGTTCTCCTGGCAGTCACCCGCTAGCGTCACGCTTTATGGCGGGGGTGAGACGGCTCAGGGTGCCAGAGAGACACCTCATACCCTCTTGGGATCTGCTGGTGGTGTTACGCCTCCGTTCGAGCCCCTGGAGACAGTGGACATAAAGTTTGTCTCTTTAAAGGCCGCGCTGCTGCTGGCGTTAACGTCAGCAAAACGCTTTGGTGACATGCAAGCCCTGTCAGTCAGTCCATCGTGCCTTCAGTTCTCGATCGCTGGTGACAGAGTGGTTATGCGACCTAATGCTGCTTACACACCTAAAGTGGTGGTAACCCCATTCCGCAATCAGGTGATTGAATTGGCAGTTTTCTCGCCTCCTCCTTTTGCGTCAGCAGAGGAGGAACGTTTGAATAAGCTCTGTCCAGTGCGCGCTCTCCGCTGTTACGCAGAGTGCACTAGAGCTTTCAGACAGTCAGATCAGCTATTCGTGTGCTTCGGTGCACGTGCAAAAGGCAGACCTCTATCAAAACCGAGCCTCTCCCGTCGGATAGTAGAGGCTATCGTGTTGTCTTATAAGAGCTTGTCTTTAGATCCCCCGGAGAAGTTGCATGCGCACTCTACGCGGGGGGTCTCGTCTTCCTGGGCCTTACTAAAGGGCGTCTCAGTGGAAGATATTTGCAGAGCTGCAAGCTGGAGTTCTCGCCACACTTTCATTAGATTCTATATGTTAGATGTGGCTGAACCTGAATCCCTTGGCCTGAGAACGATATATATGATAAGTGTGTTCATTAGTGTCTACATGTTATGTTGCACATGAAACATCCCAGGGTTTTCTTACGGGCGCAGGATCACTGATTCCTGTCGCCTATGATAAAGGTGGCCCTGTTAAATTCATGGTGTTCTGCAGGCAAGCGATCTCTGAATCCCCTGACCTGAGAACGATGTATATGATAAGTGTGTTCATCAGTGTCTACATGTTTGTTGCACATGAAACACTCCAGGGTGGTTTCCTACAGGCGCAGGATCGCGATCCTTGCCGCCTATGACAAAGGTTGCCCTGTTAATATGTTCACCGTCAGCGGCCGTATGAACCTCTATGAGGGCAAAGGCTTCAGTAAAGCTGGTGTGTGTAATTGGCTGCCACTGTATTATCACGCGGGAATGTATAGGGTCCCATACTGTTATATCGCAGTGAACTGCGATAAGGAACGTCTCGGTTACTTACGTAACCTCGGTTCCTTAAGCAGGAACCAGATATAACAGTATGGTACATGACGTCAGTCGTGGGGTACAAATCGAAGCATTTATCTATTCACGCCTGAAAGGCCGCGAGATCTGTCAGCGCGCGCTCCTGGCCCCGCCTGCCAGGAGTACTATAATATCATTACGCGCCCTCAGATCTGCCTTGGAAAGAAACTGAGCAAGACAATCAATCCAAGGTAACACTGTACACGCCAACTTTGTTATATCTGGTTCCTGCTTAAGGAACCGAGGTTACGTAAGTAACCGAGACGGTTGTGTGGATTGCTTTAACTCACTTAATTTGCTCTGCTCAATCCAGCCCCAGTATACTTCTGACACTAATAGCTTATGTTTTCCTCAGAAATGAAAAGCCTCAGATAATCCAATCATGCAAACATCACTGATCACTTTACAAGCTCTCGTTTATTGGGCATTTAATCAGTCATGTCACAGGTTCAGGGTAATCCCATGCTTAATAAGAGTTTTAAACCCATTTACAATTCAACCAAGAGGAAAAAGAATCCTTTTATAGTTGAAAACAAGGGTCTGTGCCAATCTTAGCAGAGATTGCGGCCAAAGGGGTGGCCAAGAGACCAAGAGTGCTGTTCAGTGCAATGCTTTTTTGCAGGGGAGTGCGGCTGTCACTTTTGCTTGATTGAATGTATTTATGTTAACTGTTTTTGGAATGTGAGTGGGGACGCTGCAAGGGAATTAGGGGTCAGTGATATGCTCAGTGTGGTTCTAATCAAGTTTGTTTTTCCTGTTTCCCAATCCACAGCTCCCCCTATGTACTTCCACAGATCTTAATTAATGAGATGAAATTAACGTTTTTATTGGTGTGACAGCAGACAAATCTCGTAAAGACGAAAATTCAATTAAAGGTGGCAACGTTCCGCAAGTGCACACATCCTGGGGGAGTCACCACAACCTAAACAATAACAGAGCAGCGGTATGGTAAACCAAAGAAAACATGGCGTCCCCCCCCCCCCCCGCCTCCCGCAGTCTCTCCTGCTCTCACTTTCTCACTCATTCTCATTCTCTACTTCTCTCTCTTTCTCATACATTATATCAGCTGCGTTCCTCCCCATCCTTCGCTCCTGTTCTCTCCCTCCCTCCCTCCCTCCTTCTCTCTCTCTCTCCACCTCTTCCCCCGATTGGTGAACCACTGGGCCAAGTCCAAAGGAATGTCAACAAACACAGGCATCACCAACAGGCGTCTCATCTCGGAGCTGAGAGCGTGGAATTTGCTGTGATAAAAACTAATGGGGTTCACGCCAGAGCCGCATTGATCTCCTCCTCAGAGCCGAATGTTTGTGTTCGTAGGGGGTTCCACATGAAAGCGAACATTCCCCAAACATTTTCTGCCTGTTGTGAATGACCATAACCTCTGCACAATGCGGCAGAAGTGTGATGTAGTGGGCAGGCCGTGATCAGGTGTCTGGACTGAGTTTTCTGGCCTAACCCCCACATATGTGCACACTGCACACTGCGAAGGAATGCGTGCAGAAAGTTGCCTGCTTGTTTGTCGTGTGTTGTGTGTTGTGTGTCCCTGTACTGGAAATAAACTGTTCTTCAAGGAATTTTAATCTTTTTGTGCAAAGTCCAGAGAGTTAATCATAGTTTGTGTTTCAAAATAATAGTTGGGGATATGAGATTTTTTGACATGTTGTATTGCATAATAGTTTCAGAATACTTTGTGTACAAAGTCTAGATATAAACTATACGATGTTTTACCTTATTAGACTTCAAAGGCCTTAAAATGTGTAAGGCATAAAAAAACATAAAGCCAAAAAGGTAGCACACAGTTTCCACAGTTTCCACAGAAAAGTATGTGTCAAATATGCCAAATCATTTTAAAGTCGTAGATCAACATGGACCTGAGCATGATTTAAGCATAACTGAGAGAAAAACACAGATGGGGGCGGGATTTTCCTCATCTTAAAACTGAAATGGGACATATGCCTAATAGTTGGCATTTAAGGCTTCTATGCTGATTTTCCGCCAAAGGCTGTAGATCCAAACCCGTTAGCTGTAAAGAAGGAAAAAAAAAAGTGACGGAAAAAAGATTAGCAGCTGTGTCTCAAGTGAAGCATTGAGAGAGAGAGAGAGAGAGAGAGAGAGAGAGAGAGAGAGAGAGATTTACACTGGGTGCTTACCACAAAGTCCACAGTCTTTCTGCCACTCCACTTGACTGTATTCAGAAACCAGGAAGGCTGCAACACAGTTACAGGGAACGATCAGATGGTCAGCAAACAGTAGCTCCGTTTGTTCTCTAAAAGATGACTCTGCCCAATGTTATCTTATCTAAACTGCTTTGTGTAGTACTTTGAGTATTGTGCAGTATTCAGTGGATGAATATATTGTATCATGGCACCATTGTATAGTCTATTGTATTAGAAATAAAGATGACTTTTCTATGGCAGATTTTCAATCTGAACATGTCACCGTTTACATCAGCACAACAGTTTATTTCAATGACTGTTATCAAAGAGAAATATAGGGATCAAATGTTCTTGTGGTTATTGTGCTCCTCCCTAACCCTTCTTTGTTAATGGTGAGCATGTGACTTTAAAGTCGACTTTTCCATCCTATTGTCAAAATCTTCTAGAGGGGAGGCAAAGCAATTTGATGTCCCTTGATGCTATCGCAGCTCCTGCAGATCAAACGAGGAGGATCAGTCCGCCCTTACGTCTGGTTATGGATGACAGATCAGATTAGAGGAGATTTGGGAGTTAAATATGGGCGGTGAAGACAAACCAAACAATTACAATTTAGACAAATAATTATCGTGTGGCTTTCTGTAGTTTGTAGATTCAGAGATGCTTTTACAGCTTGTAATAATTCCATTAGATGAATCTTCACTGATGGCGACATTTTGTGTTCAAAAGGTAACGCCACAATTAACGGGTTGGCCTAAGAAAAACTCACTCACTCACTCTCTCTCTCTCTCTCGATAAACTCAAAATTAACAAAATGTCTTCGGTATTTTTAGAATAGGATGAGAAACGCCAGCAGAAATTACTGGGAATTTCCTCGTTTTTTTTATGAAACACCGGCCAATTCTGACGTTTGATAGATAGCACCAGACGGCGGGACTCAATAGCAGAGGGAGATGGGAGGGAGGGGAGAGTAGAAAGAGAGAAAGAGGGAGAGAGAGCGCGCGCTAATAGTGGGAGGGAATGAGGGGGCTGTCAAATGCCAAGGATGTCCTCCGTGGTAAGGTTGCCTTCGCATCATGATACATCGCTAGGGTCGCAACCAGAAATGCCTCCGCACGCACGAAGTTGCCGTTAAGATGCTCAAATTTAACTTGCACTTATGATGTCGTCGGTCAAGGTGGTGGAACTTGCTCGCTCAGATATTCTACTCTGCACTGACTTCAGATACTGCGAGTTATACTAAAATTTTACCTTATGACGCGCCATGGATAAACTTGGATAACTTTTTTAAATCAAGACTTCCCTGGCGTCTTGCCACACTCCGTGGCTATTCTTCATCTTTCTAAGCTGCGTTAAAAGTTTTTTTTATCTGTGGAGTACATATAGTCTGTTTTTAGAGTGCAGTTGCGATGGCAGTTGCTGTGTACCTGCTGCTGGCTATCGCTTTTCCTGGATGTACGTCTGCGGCAGGATCTTACGGCCCCAGATACGGTCAGCTGGCGGACCATGGCCAGCTCAGGTCTGTGGCTCAGAATGGGCTACGAGCAGCCAGCAGACACAGGTATGACTATTCTCTTCAAAATAATGAGTTGTATCCGACCAAAAGTGCTATTGCCAAGCGCTGACATAACCTAAGTGATCACAAAATCAGTACCCGCGGTGTTTCGTGGCTATAATTTTAATGCACAATATATTCGTAAGATTTTGGCTACTTTCGCTATTGGTATATAGTCTGGTGTTATAAAAGACTGAGAGTCAAGTATGCTGGATAGTCATGGGTTAATGTACCTCACTAGTCACCTCTGGTAATCCACTGTTGTCAGCGTGCATATAACAGTGCGTATGCTTGGGGTGCCGCTGGAGCGGTGACCTCGCCTCCTCCGAGGGCTATAGTCCTGGGGTTTAGCCACGTGCTGCCAGTTTAAGCCCCTGACCCCCTCGCTGCCCCCTTGCTATGTCTTCACTAAACTACTGTGCAGAAGGTCTGGCCTTTTTGGGTTTATTGGGCCAAGGTAGATTGACTCAACCGGTGCCATTGGGATTTGTGCCAGTCGTAAAGTCCTCAGCTGCACTTCTTACCGTAACCAGTAAGCGGTGAAGAGGGGGAAGAGTCTGTACGGCGTTTAGGGAAAGAATTCGCTGGCCCGTGGTGCTTCACCGCGGCGCTTTGGAGAGGTTCGCTTTGAGTTGGGGTTTTGTTTTAACAGATGTGTGAAATATTACGTTGTAGCAGTCTTTTAATCTCACTGTACTTGCATCCAGAGTTCTGGATTGAATGTCCGTCTGAAAGTCATCCGTGACCATAGTTACAGTAATGTGAGCATTTTGAAGATGATTTCCCGAAAAATGTCCAGCCAGGTGGCGTCACTGGTACTTGTGCACATATTGATTAATAGCTGTTTTTTTTTTTTATGTGAAATATAGAAAAGTAAAATAGCCACAGGGAGATGTAACAGACAGAGGTCAATCTAACAAGGTGACTGTAGGTGGTTCTCTTAACACGTCAATCAATGCAAGAACATGCAGTATACACAAGTTTTTCAGCATTGATTGAAAGTGGACACATCCTGCCTATGTTTACAGGCCGTATTACATAATAAACACTTTACTGGTATATCTTCTCTGAGGAACTGCCTAAATATCCAAAGTCCTCTGTCAGCTTCACGTATGCATCTGTATATTCTAGGTCTGAAACATCTGTGTTAGC
Source organism: Clupea harengus (assembly GCF_900700415.2). Lineage (NCBI taxonomy): Eukaryota > Metazoa > Chordata > Actinopteri > Clupeiformes > Clupeidae > Clupea > Clupea harengus. Next base: position 25,252,671 of record NC_045166.1, read on the forward strand.
TTACAATACACACATTTAATGTTGTTTGTGTCAAACTGTATATCCTAAATAACTTATCATAAATAGTTCCTCGGGTCTTTGCTCCTCTAGATATAACATTTCCTTGTGTACATCAGTATGATGTAGGTGATGCATCAGTACGATGTATTTGATCACATCATATTGAGGTTTCTATTTATTAAAGTAGTCTTATAGGCCTTTGACTCTGCTCTACCCCAGCTTGCAGCTGGAGTCTGATTAGAGTGGAGTTAGTGACAGAACTTTCATTCACGTGTGTTTGCGTGAAAAAGCCCAAAAGCCAAGTGGTGGTCTGGCATCCTATATGAAAGAGGCTGTCTGTTGTCATTAGTGGGATTGAGGGGAACTGGACCACGATAAGAGTTCCTGAAAAGGACCACAAAGGCTGATCTGTAGGCCTTAGGAGACCTGCGGCTTTGGCAGACCCCCCTCTGCCATTGGGTGCCGTTCAGGACCTTTCTGTTGGGCCATTCAGGCTCAGGCTCAGTGCAGAATCAAGGATGCTGTGTGTGTGTGTGTGTGTGTGTGTGTGTGTGTGTGTGTGTGTGTGTGTGTGTGTGTGTGTGTTTGTATGATTAAATTGATTGGTGTGATTTGTGTTTGTGTCACAGTGAGACCTGGACTGTGCGTGAGACAGAGAGAGTGAGTGAGCGTGAGATAGGGGAAAGAGGGAGACCTCGCCGTTGTTTTCAAACTCGCATACATAAATTTGACTTTGCGGTTATCCACAATTTTTTTTTTTTGCTCACTTGGTATAGCTTTCACTCAAGATCCTGAGAGCGATTGAGCATTCCTGACCAAATTGGGCTCCCTCTCGACTTTCACCTCGAGGAGTCCTCATGTTTATATTGAGCTCCTAAAAACAAGATCTGTTTGCAGTCTGGGGGGTAAAGACCTCACATCGTACCTCGGCAGTTATGACTTTGCTTTCCTGTTTTATGTGGGTAACTAGCGTGCTTTATTAGAATATAAAATAATGTGCTGGCAGGTGGAGTCCCTCGGCTGCCTACTTTAAAGTGCCATAAAAAATAATGAGATGGAAAGGGAGGCCAATAGGACCACACCAGTCTGGAGATGTCTGATTTAGCTTGCCCAGAGGCAACTAAATCAACCACACTTGATACGAATGTCAATATATTGCACATGGCTGAGGCTGACTTGACTGTGGTGAATTATGGCACTAGAGTGCGGCAGTCGCATGTAGGGGACTGGACTAGATGGGTTTGGGTGGAATTGGAGCGTTTGAGAACTATTTGTTTAGCCGCTTGGTCTTTCACCTGAGAACTTCAGTTAAGTTGATGAAAGTGGCCTATTGAGGTTTGTGAATGTTGTTTTTCGTTGGGGGAGGTGGTACTTGAACTTTGTGGAGGGAGACAACGAGTGTGCACATGCACAAAAGAGTGCACACACAGACACACACAGACACAAACACACACACACACACACACACACACACACACACACACACACACACACACACAAGAGTGAAAGAATCAGCCCCCAAAAGGAATGCAACAATTAAAATGCATGCCCTCTTTATGCAGGTGGAGCCATGATGTTCTGATTAGATTTCTGAATGTCAGTGCGGGTTTAGGGTTTGTTGATATTCGTGAAACATCAAAGTCAGAACTCATCTGTTCCTTCAGCTCTTTGAGTGGTTCCAGTGCTCCACAATAATATATATAGACCCAGTGGACTTTCATCTGGGTTATATCTCGGGGGTTATGTGGATTAATGGATTATTTGTGGGATTACCCAGCATTCTGAATGTACAGTTCCACGCTGACGGCCTGAGAATGTGGCCTCAGCCTTGAATTTTTGAGTTGGTCTCATCATATAGTCTGCTGTTCTTATTTGATGCTTTCAACTTACAACCCAACTTTATGGCCAAATAAAGGAGAATCACAGTTATTTAGAAGTGTTTACACCGCACGTCACCTTTTAAATCATAGGATTACTGTGCTAAAGGAATACAAAGTCCAATGTTATTAGTTAGTCTAACCAGCCTACTGACACCAATTTGTAAACCAGTTCAGTAAACACCTCACCCTGACCCATAATACAAGAGAACATCAGAGGTGCTTGTGTAACACTATCTTTTGAGGTTAGATTTGCAATGTTTAATGACGGAAAATCGCATAGGTCAAATTTAATTTGGTTATGTTGACATTTCACATATGTACAATGCCTGTTATCTTCAGCCCAAAAATAAACCTGAATGTGCATGTTTGCAGTTAGTCTCAATCTGGCATGCAATTAAAATCCCACATAGACCAGAGTCGCACCGCACCAGTGCACTACTGAACTCAGGAGAACAGAAGAGTTAGTGAGTGAGTGAGTGAGTGAGTGAGGGATTGAGTAAAAGAAAGAGAGAGAGCATTTGAATCCCTGAAAAGATGCAGCATGGTTAACGGGTCACGTCTGTTTACCCGAACGCCCCACGTCTGTTCCCCATCAGATGGTGTGAGAACGTTAACCCCCCCCCTTGTCTGATGCGCCATCCAAAAACATTCTTGCCCCTGACAGCTTCAGCGATAGCGAATGATTAACCTGACTCTCAGGCCCGCTGACATGCACCAGCTCCATGCTCATGCTTACTGGGACTTTCTCAGCAACAGCAGCAGAACATGTCAAAATGGATGCTCTGTGAGGACACCGCCGGCACTTCATGTCCTTGGCCTACTGCTGTTTTTCCATTTTTGAGTGCTGTGTGAAACACAGTTATGTGGGGGAATAAAAATGGCATTTTTCACCACTAAGTTGCATTTGGTGGCTCAAGTGCCCCAAGGGGTGAATATTGTGGCAAAGGGTGACCAAACAGAGCCCAAGCACTGGGCCTGACTAGGCTATTTTTCTAGCTAACAGAATATTTTGTGGAACAAAATTTAAATGATTATCCGGGGAAGCGGACCACAATCCTCATCCTCACCAGAAAAATCGGAAGACAACAAAGAATCTATGAATAAGAGAGCAAGAGCAAGAAGGAAGCTGTGGTGGATCCATATTCTCTCCTTGAGCAGAATGCCTCTTGAACATTCCGAGATTCCATGTCAGATCCTCCGTTATAAGCGTCTGTCTTGTGCTGTATGGACCACTGACAGTAATTGTGGGTAATTTGCCAGCAAGGTAGAGGGCGGGGTGGGCGGCGGCAATTTATGATATGAAAACGATGATGGAACAAGAACTTCTCTTTAGGGAAACACAAAAGGGCTACTGTGTCTTTAAATCAGCTGCCCATCACCTGAGGTCAGGGGAAGGGGAATAAGTTAAGAGTTGGGATGCCACGACTGTACACACTCTGTGTGTGTTTGTGTGGGGGAGAGGCAGACTGTATGTGTGTGTTTATAAGAGAGAGAGAGAGTGAAGGTACATAATGAACTTTGTGTCATAATCAGCCCTATTGTTAATCCACATGACTAACGTACCATGAAAATCTATTTTACCGCACAGTAAACACCATACAATACAATGACATACCATACCATAGCATAGTACACACTAGCCAATATACTCTAGGCAATGTATTGACAAACACACCCTTCCATGGGTGGACTGTCTTGGCAGGAACTGGTGCGCCTACGTTGTGACAAAGACCATTAGCTGCGTAATGGAAGATGGTGTGGAGACCTATGTGAAGCCGGACTACCAGCGTTGTGCCTATGGCCAGTGTTCCCGCGTGGTTGCGTAAGTACATGACAACTCACTTTTTCATTCTCTTTCCCATTCCTCCATGTTTATTCCTGTAGATCTTTCTCCATCACCCCTAGCCCGCATTTTCAGTCACCCCCGCCCCACACACACACACATACACACCACCACCACCACCACCGCCTTTGTCTCACATTCTTCTCGTCTATTTTAAGTGGAGAGGAACACTCGTGTGTGATGTTTCAGTTGTTGCTGCTCTGTCTCCTGGATGACTTGATGTTGAATTGGATGTGGACACAGCTATGCTAGGAATGGAGTGGTCAATCACCACAGGCAGTTCTCCACAGGAATCGTCCTACAAGGCTGGCCAGTGCTGCTCCTGTTTCTACTTAAGAGGGACCCATTTCCCTTTTCCCAGGGCCTGGGGCTTAATGGTCTGTGAAGAACTGCTGTTCTATGCAAAGCACATTTGTGTCCAACATCGCTGGCTACCTGCTCTAATCAGATAATCTGATACAGCAATAAGGGAACGACTGTTTCTGTAAGATTGTTGTTGGAAAAAAGCTACCCCATAAAGCTAGTGTTTATGTTAAACCAGATGCACTAAGACACCATTATATTACCTGGCTCTCAAAGAAAGCAGTTTAATGATGTATAAAAGCTCATTGTTTTATGGCATTGTGTGTGTCAGAACCAATCCATCAACTCTCTGCAAGCATCATGAACAGAGAGAACAATATTTGGAGAGGCTGACGGGGTACAGAAGCTAGGCACATCAAAGTGTGATGGCCTATGAATAATGGACTAATAATAGTAACAGCTACAATTAATGCTTTTGTTGGGATCTCCACCAGAGCTAAGCAAACACTCAAGGAGATCATACAGCAACAGTTTCATTTATTTGCAAAGAAAAGAAAGTTCCAGATTGCTGTTTAAGATAACAGAGTTTGCACCAGAAATAACAGCCACAGGAACAAAAGAGAATAAAAAATATTTGTAAAGCGAGAAGCAAATGCATTAACGTTTCTCTTATTTTATTGTGGCTTTAAAAAATGTTAGGTCACGGACCCATTTCAAAAATACTCTTCTCAGTAAATTGATTCAGCACGGCCTCGGCCTTAATCTATTAACATGAAACACGTGTTTTACCCCAAGGCTGCAAATTCTGAGCCTAACCCGGTAGCTCCATCTTGTGAACTTTTGTGAGCTTGTGATCCATAGGTACCGGACATACAGGAGGCCAAAATACAAAGTGGCCTACAGGATGGTGACAGAAATGGAGTGGAAGTGTTGTCATGGATACTCTGGTGATGACTGCAGCGATGGTCCCAGTGGTGGAACGGACCTCCAGACTGGGGGAGGGGGGACGTACCCCTCTCAGACAGGCTATGGCGCAGAAGGTGGACAGACAGGGGGAGAAGGTACAGCCCTGCATGTCACACTGTTAAAATGTTTGTAGTTCTAGTTTCAATAAAAGCATGCCTGTTTCTAAAAGGTTGCACCAAAAAAGAACATGTAGAAAATAGTACACAAACAGAAAGCAATAAAACTGAGAAAAGGAAAGACAAAAGAAAAGAACAGCAACCTTAGAAATGAGGAGAACCCAACAACAACATATACATAGAATTTTACAGAGTAAAATCCTCTGCATTCAGCTGCAACATTGCAGGCCTAACATCAATACTTACCATCTGTCCAGGGAGAGGAGACAGTGACAAAGTAAGACAGCTCGAGGAGAAGATTGAGAGTCTGACGAAGGACCTATACAACGTGCAGTCCACTCTGCAAGGCATGAATGAACGCCTGCATGAGGAGTCCCGTCGGGGGGGCCAGAGTGGGGGCAGGAACCCAGCGGACGCGGCCCAGCCTCTCATCAAAGAGACCATCCACAGCATCCAGGCCAAACTAGACCACCTGGACAACATGACCCGTGTTCATGACCGCACCCTCACAGACATCAACAACCACCTCGTCAATGGCAACGGAGGTGGCAATGAGCTCGACACTGGCAGCGGACGTTACAGAACTCTGAAAGAGGAGATCCTACAGGAGTTAGAGAACCGTGTGGCGCTTTCGTGTTCTGCATGCCATGGAGGTGTGGATGACCTAAGGCGGCAGCAGCAGGAGGACCAGGAGCGGATCCGGGCACTGGAGAAGCTCCTGAGCTCCACGAACCAGCACCACCAGCAGTCGATTGAAGTGATCCGACAGGAGGTCACACGCTCTCAGGGGTGCTGCGACTCTCTGGCTGACCTGGAGCGACGAGTGGATGCGGTGGAGAGGAAGGTGAGCTCCACGTCAGAAACGTATGACATCCTCCGCACCCGGATCGACAAAGAGCTGAAAGGGACGAATGGGAATGGTGGGAGGTCAAAGGTCACGGAGGACAGGCTGAACACTCGGCTGCGGGACCTGGAGAGGCGGGTTAATGGAACGGTGAAAAAGGCAGAGCAGAAGTGCTCCCAAACGGAGAACAACCTGAGAAACTCCCTTCAGAAGGAACTCGGGAACACCAGGAACATCTACAACAGCCGTCTGGATGAGCATCACTCCAGGATCGGAAGGGTGGAGGCAGACGTGCGGGTTTTGCAGGACACTGTTCATGACCACAGTGGACGCCTTAACCGCCTGGATAACGTAACATCCGTCATCAACAGCAAACTAACGTCGGCGATCAGTTTGTGCACACAGTCATGTGGGCCTCAGGGTAGAGGTCGCCAGACAGAAGATACTGTAAAGACCCTGGAATGGAAGGTCATCTCCAATGAGAAGGACATCAAGAAATTCGACACTCGACTCAAGGATCTCTCCACATCTGGGGACTCACTCATGGACCGTGTTCGGGACCTCGGCCGTGATGTGCATCGAATCAGAACCCTGACTGGGGATAATGGCGAACACTTCAACCGGATTGTGAGTGAGATGGAGGAGATGGGGCGCAGTGTCGAGGACTGCAGTGTTTGCAGTTCAGTTGAGAGAGACCTGCAAGCCTTCAAGAACGCCACAAACAACGCCCTGGGTAGGTGGCTGAGTGAAATCACCCACCTGAGGAACAGAGTGGACAATGAAGAGAGCACCTGCTCCCAGGTGTGCTCCAACCTGCAAGAGGAAGTGGGCAAGTTGAAAGAGGATGTGGAGAAGTGCCGTGGACAGTGTCGAATGGCCATCACTGACCTCAATGCCCGTAAGACGGACATGGATGGGCATGACGTCATCACTGGAAATCTAGACAAGGACCTGAGGTCCATTCAAGGAGAAATTTCCGGGTTCATCCACAGTTTCAGTTCCATCAATGACACACTGAAAGGGCTTGGCCGCACCGTCCACAAGCACGACGGTACCATCAGTGACCTGGGAAACACAAAGGACAAGATCATCTCAGAGATTGACAGGTTGCAGGAAGACCTGGACGAGCACATTGAGGACAGCAAGTTGCGCTTCCACAACCTAGGCGGTGAGATCAAACGTTTCGGTAGCAATCTGGTTGTCGAAATGGAAGACTGCCGGCGCTCCGAGGAAGGACTGGACAAGAGGGTCACCAAAATGGAGGACATGTGCGGACGATTGGACGTGGTTTCGGACAGCCTGCAGAAGATCAAGGACGGGCTGAACAGACACGTCTCGGGGCTGTGGGAGTGTGTCAATGGGCTCAATGCCACTGTGCTTTCCCACAGCGAGGCCATAGAAAGCCACAGCATAGGCCTGGAAAACATCCATGACCAGTTTCAAGGCCTCAACTTCACCGTGTACCGCGTCATTGGCGACTTCCAGGCCTTCGCCGATCAGGACTTTGTTGGTGAGTGATCTATGCTGTGAGTAAAAAAAATGTGCGTGTGAGAGAGAGGGAGGGTGGGTGTGTGTTTTAACAAATGTGTTTGTCTCTGTTTGTATGGAGAGTGAAAGTCAGTTGGGTGTGCATGTACATTTGCATCCTCAGGATTTCCTTTTAGCTGTTGGCTCATAGAAATGAAGTCAATCATAACAAGATGATAATAATACTAACATGCCTCAGCGATGTTAAGGTCAGGTTCGAGTTCAAGAGTTTATTTAGCATTTTGAGACTTAATACCAGAAGTCTTAGAAAAATAAACATTTTGAATTAAAAACATAAGCAGATTTCCACAAGGTTGTTTTCATTACAAACTTTGATGTATGTATGTTCTGTTGGATTCAAATGGGGTAAGGGGTGTGCCTAATCAGCATCAATCCATAGGATATTGGTAGTCACTGTATCATAGCAACGCAAAGCTAGCTACAGAGAGATACAAAAGATATAAAAGGCATCCAAAAATGACCCGATAGCACACCACAAAGCCCAAACACTTGGTGATGTTGTGTTATAATGACTATAAGACACCCCGGGGTTAAAGTCACTTGACCTGTAACATGTTCTAAAAGTAGAGTGACTGTGTTTATGTTTCATATCAGGACCTCCTGGACCTCCAGGAAAACAGGGAGAGAGAGGGTACCAGGGGCTCCCTGGTCTAAGGGGACTACCAGGACGTGAGGGACCCCAGGGAAAAATAGGCCTACAAGGGCCAATGGGACCACCAGGTAAAAATAAACCTTTTTTTATGAAGCTATTACACTGACTAAATACATCTTTAAAACAAACATCTTAATACATCAAGATGACAACAAAGCTCTACTTAATAATAGGAGTAATATGTCTGATATGATGTGTGTGTGTTTCTCTTACCTACAGCATATCATACTAGACTGGGCATACGAGCAGGGCTATTGACCAGCATGTTGTGCTTACATATAAACTCTGTCTAATTTTGTATTCCTAATTGAAGTGCATTATTTTAAATGTTGCATTGCTTTAAATGTTTGAATATGAGTAACATGAATGTAATGCTGGAAGTGTGTTGAAGATGACAAATACCCAGGAACCCCCTGCACTTCTGTAACAGTCTCCTATGCATTATTTAGTCCCAGCTCTCCTCCCCTTTCTTGGCATTCAGCTGTAGAGTCTGATCTCCTCTCCACCTCCTTCTCAGTCGGGAGTGTACAGGGTGTTGACATACAGTAGAATAGATAAAATTGACATAAAACTTAATACTATTTTTCTTTTTTTCAGGCCTGAGGGGTGAAGAAGGTATGTTTCAGTTGATTTATTATTTTCATTCCTTATTTACATAAATTCCAGTTTATTTTCATTATATATTTCGAGCTTAATTAGAAAAGCCATAATTAACGTGTTTTTTGTCCACCAGGTCCACCTGGAGAAGACGCGCATGTACCCAGACTGTCTTTCTCCGCTGCCCTGACGCGACCTCAAAATACGGCCGGCACCATCATTTTGATAGGATCCTGGTCAATGAGGGAAAGGCATATAATTCAAGAAATGGTACGTTTTTCCCTTCCTGATCTAATTTCAATGTTACAGTCACTTCATTTTTACTTTTTTAAAACAATGTTATTGTTTTGACGCTATATAAATAAAAGACATTATTTTGGTGTTGTTTTTACACACCAATCATTAGTTACTCTGATCATAAGAAACAAACCTATATATTGTGCCATTTTATTTTACGCTTGTGTTTAAAAATAGTTTGGATGAAACAACATGAACATTTTTAACACTGAGCCTATACCCTCTGTTTTTCCATTGCACCATACTTACCATGCTGATAGTGGTTTTCAACAGTAGACTCACTTTTGTCTGTTAATGATTATGTCTGTTACTGATTATGTTTTTTGCCTTTGTCTCTCCTCCCGCTCACAGGTGAGTTCACAGCACCTGTGAATGGCAGGTACTTCTTTAGTGCCATCCTGACGGGTCACAAGAATGTGAAGATCGAGGCGGTGCTCTCCAAGTCCAACTTAGGCATCGCCCGCGGCGACTCGGCAGGCTACCAGACGGAGGGCCTGGAGAAGCCGATGGCCGAGACGCGTCTCATCCCGGGATCACTGGTGGTCTTCAACATCATCTTGCCCCTGCAGGCAGGTGACACCGTCTGCATTGACCTTGTCACTGGCAAACTGGCCCACTCTGTGGAGCCTCTCACCATCTTCAGTGGGGTTCTTCTGTACGAGGAGAAGGACGTCTGATGACGAGACACAGACATGAACAAACGATCCCCAGAAAAGAAAAAGAAAAAGAAAACATTAAACTTCAGAGGTGGTGTTGAATATGGGAGCACCATCTTAGTTGGCAAGGATACCAAGAGTTGACATAAAATGAATCCGGGCACGGTGCAGTGGGAAGAGGGAAGGTATTTTCACTGCTACGGTCCTCTAATAGAAGACAGGTTCATACTTTTTTGTAAAAAAAGGAATGAAAAAAGTTTATTTTCTGAAGTCGGTGTGATGATTTAAGACACATTTCAAAGAATGTATGTACTGTAGCCATGTATGGTTCAAGGAGGGATTGAGGTTTTCCTTCATTTTTTTAAATAAACGATACTGCCGTCCTTTGGAGAAATGCTGTGCAGCAAAATACCACTTGTCCACTTTGTCCTCCTCACTGACTGGGCATTCATCAAACACTGATGACCATGGGGCTGAGCGTCGAAATCTGGCCTTGAGGTCTCGCCAACACCCCTCCCCAGCGGTCCTTGCTGCAGAATGAGTTGTCTTTGAAGCTGGTAAATGTCAAAGTTCAAAACAAATCTGGGGGAAGAGTCTTCTTCTTTTTTTTTTTTTTTTTTTTAAAGGACAGAAAACAAGATTTGTTCAAAGAACATTGCTTACTGGGCTACTTTTGAAACAAGCGGTAAAAAAAATCAGTGGTTGGTAGCTTTCTAGGCCTTTGTTGTCATGACACCTTTACTACTTCCTCTTTTCCATTTTAGCCTTGTTTATTTTGTCCTCCTCCCATCCATATTTGGCCTGCGCTAGGCTGCAGAGTTGACATCTGTGGAGTGAAAATGACAAGCAGGAACAAAATAACAGACACTCTGAGGGTTTTTTTCTGTGCCATAGAAGACACAGCTGAGCGCACAGACCCAGACAGTTTTTGAAGCATTCCACCATCGACCAAACTGCCAAAGGCTACAAGAGAGGAGCTTGTTATAAAGCCAGCTGGGGGAGTCCTTTTAAGGATCAACTGTAAGAGTGTTGTTATGTAACTGTTACCGAGTTCTCCCCTGACAATTGCATTTCATGTGGCCCCCATTAAATAAGTCTCAGATTTAGCTAAATATAATGGCTTCTGCCTTTTGCCAACAAAAAAGCCTACCTCTGAGAAAGACAATGCCTAGTGGTCTCTGCCTGGCATTTGCGGAAGACAGCTAACAATGTGTTTTAAGGATGCTGGTGTGAGAGAGGAACAAAGTCATTTAACCACATTATTCCAGTGTAACACACATATGTTTGAAGTGGTCTTATGAAAAAGACTTTTAAAGCCATTTTTACAACTTTTTAATATTGCCTTAATGTCATATTTTCATTTATTTTGGACGTTTAAACCTCAACACTTCAGTGCAAACGAACAATGCAACTTTTTATGTATTTTTTATAATTGTTGTTGAGACACGCAATCCAAATAGTCTGTAAATGTTTTGTATATTTTCTTCCAGCATTTTCTATAACACACCAACACCGAGAATATCATGCTACAAAGAATGTGTATGTTTGCTATGAGAGTGGTTCAAATAAAGATATTTAATTTTACACAAATCCGGTTTCCCGGATGTGTGTTCTCTGTTTTATTTTTATCCCCCTTTATCCACTCTTGAAACCCTGTCTCTTTGAAGCTAAAGTTGAGTGTGTGCTTTGGGCCCTTAGTTCTACGCCAAGAATGTGAAGATTAAGTCACAGATTCGTGGAAACCACTCTTTTTCCTCATGTGCATCATTGAGGGCAGGCTCGTTACACAGAGATTCTCGGTCTGGCTGATTTCTAGTCTCTTTAGAGGAAACATTAACCAAGGGCCCTGGATGCACTCATAAAAAGGGGTCAATGAAGATTAGGTAGGGGCTACAGCACAGAAGTTTTATGTGAATGGTATGCTGCACTTCAAAATAGGGTTGAACACAGCTGTCAGGGGAGATATAAATATCCACCTTGGAGCACCTACAAACAGTTTTTGGACTTTAACACATAAAATACTGCATAAACCCTGTCCAGAATCCCCTGTGCATACAGTGTCATATTTTGCTGAAGTTATGGTCTCAAGGCTTTTAAGGTACGATAGATGATATGCTACTAACGCAGTTTTAGTGACATCTGGTGTCTGCATGGAGCATGTCGGTTGCAATTTTGAACGGACGTCAAATTCCACTTTAAATAATTTAAACGAGTCACCTCTGATTTATCTAGGTTATGATGTCACGTATGCCACTGACTTTACGGCGCACTGTCACTCGCTTGTCATGCGACCACAAAGTATATCACACGGTTGAAAACATTTGCCATGTAAACTGATATTTGGTTCTCCTGAGACTCTATCCTGGTCAAGTGATCTCTCCCATGTATCGTAACTCTACCTGGGGACCAATTAACAAGAACGTGAGCACCCAAGATCTTTGCCGACTTCCCGGCGAAGGCCTCTGCGGCTCTTGGCATTCTGTTGCCATAGAGACGGTGATCTACCCCAGTCTTCACAGAGTCAGTCCGACGCTGAGCTTTGCAACAATGTTGCATTTAAACTTAATGATCTTGGTACTAGACATTATGTTTATATAGCGTAATTAAAAGTGGTGTCAGAAGTCATTAGCCTCCGTCTAATTGAAAGAACAAGCAACAGTTGCCTACTACCTTGAAGTCAAGCTTGTATGGTAAGTTATCCCTGAGTTAAAAATGCATTGCGGAGTAAGATAAAAGTGTGTTGACATTCAAAACCTCACGTGCTAGGCTTACTTTACATGTCATGCATTGCACGAAGTATTTCAATGTGTGAGGTAGGCCTAAAGGCCTGTTATCGCACAAGGTGATTTATTTTAATCACGCTGAGCATATAAGTAATATTGTAGGCTGTAACGACGGTTTAACTATCCCGTTGGCTTGCTCCGTACAGGAATAGGCTAAATGGTTTTCATGTCGACCTGCCTTGTCCTGTGTATTCTGATAGCAGTGAGAAATAAGCTATTTGAATGAAAGGATTAAAATAATGAATCTTAGACCTGGGTATATAAAATATCAACAATCACGATGCTTAAAATTTTAGAGCCTTTAAAAAGAAGTCAATGATGGCTAGTCCAGTGGCCAAAGGCCGTCTGGAGGAGCTGCAGATCTATCGGTTGCTACAATGTATCCACGAGGGCAACAAACTACAAATCGAAAAGCTGATCACCCGCGGCGTGGGTAACCTCCTTAATTTCACCGAGCCTCGGCAAGGCAAAGGAGCCATGCATCTAGCCGCCGTGGCTAACAACCTCGACATGGTGGGCTTCCTGCTGTCCCATGGAGCAAGCCCAGATGTTCAGGACAAGATGGGGAGAACGCCAGTCATGCTAGCCGCTGAGCTGGGGCATGATGGTGTGGTTGCACTGCTGGTGAAGCACAAGGCTAACATGAGCCTGCTGGACGAGGAGGGGAAAGGTTAGTGACCCTGGAAGTACAGTGGCACCTGGATCCAAACTTCAGGGCAAGGACTGTGCTCTCTCTCTCTCTCTCTCTCTCTCTCTCTCACTCTCTCTCACTCTCTGTAAGAGGGGTCTCCATTTCAAAATCCCGCTCCAGTGGTTCTGTGGGAAGGACACTGCAATTTGGTATACCTTGTTGAGCACTGTGGATCTCTTTTGACATTACACAACATTGACAACATGTATTAATCTGACACTATTTATACTAAGGCATTTGACACATTTAAAAATGGAATTTAAGAAGGCAACTTTGCATGACAAAGTTATAATGTATATGACAGCTGCATATAGAAAACACATATGGACACATACACAAATCCTTTAAATTGTAGCTCATTGCCTGTAATAACAGAAAACTATTTGACAACCGAACCCCTGCTAATCCAGTTGTCCGATCTCATCTGCCACCACCCAACCTTCCCTCTGTCTGTCCACTAGGTGTGCTCTTCTACTGCATCTATCCCACTAAACGCCACATGCGCTGCCTGCATGCGGTGCTCAAGGCTCTGTTCGACATCAACAACGCATCCCTGACCGGCCAGCACGTCCTGCAGCTCGCCTGTGCACAGGCTGACAGCTGCCTGCCTATGTGTTTACTCCTGCTGGAGAGAGGGGCTCAACCTGATGCCACAGATGAGGTGTGTGTGTGTGCATGTTAGAGCCTGAGATGACTGCCTAATACAAGCTGCATTGTGTGTGTATGAGTGTGTTTTATTTGGATTTGATAAATAAGTACATATCATGGCAAAATCCAAATTTGACTTAGAGGAAGTATTACATTGCAGAGATAGTTTCACCCTTAAGTAATGTTTTAACCAACTATGGCTACTCATGTAAAGTCATTGCCCTGATCTTTGGTAGCTTAAGTCATGTGCATAAAATGTGTGTGCGAGGCCTGCATATCTGTGTACTCTCTAAGAAAAGGGGCAAAAACTTCACAAAGGTCTGCTCTATATCAGCACTAATTGGTAGCCTCTTCATCTGGAGGCGCAGGTGTCACCTTAACCCTTAATGTACAATATGGACTGAAACTTTCTCTGCAATTTAATACTTCCAAATTTGGATTTTGCCATGATATGTACTTATTTACCAAATCCAAATAAAGAAGCAAACTGTGTGTGTGTGTGTGTGTGTGTGTGTGTGTGTGTGTGTGTGTGTGTGTGTGTGTGTGTGTGTGTGTGTCTGTATGTAAATGGAGGAGAGGAGATGGGACACTGTCTAAGCCAACTCATCTAGCATAAGTGTTTGGCATATGTCTGATGCATGAATATTCAACTCAGAATTTCCGTCTAGCCATTTAAACAATGAGCATTGCCTCGACTTGCAAGATTAAGTGATGATATTGGTAATGTTTGCTAGCCATTCATTTGGGTAATTTTCATTTCCAGACTACAGGGCGCACTGCTCTGATGGAGGCAGCCAGGGTGGGAGCCCTAGAGCTGGTGGGGGCGATTCTCAGGAAGGGTGGCGACCCCAACGCACTCGACAAGAAGAAGTTCAACGCTGCCCACTTTGCAGCAGAAGGAGGGTTCTTTGAGGTACACCTCTGACTATGGGAGTTCCAGCCTGCTACTATTTGTGCCCGGGCCACTAAAACATCTAAACGGTTGTATATGTGAAGACGTTCAGTAAAACGAATCAAGAGCTTGTTGGACTGCAAGCAACTACACATACTGTATGTAGTTGTCCATGCTTTAGGCTTGCACATTATATTATATTATATTGTATTACTTACTGATGACTGATTGATTATTTTGTCCAGGTCATTCGAGTGCTGTCTGCGTATGGGGCTGACTTGGGTGCAGTTACCATAGCAGGGGACACTCCTCTACACTATGCAGGCCGTGGCGGATATGTAGAGTGCTGCCGGTTTCTTGCTCAGAGAGGTAACAGTACCTAGGAGTTATGTTGATACTTTGCCTCTAAATATACAGCCAGTTGCTACCAACGTTAGTTTTAGGCATCATTCCTCAGTGCCATCAGTGGCTTAAAGCTAACTTGCCAAATGCCAGATCCAAAACAGATGCTTGTTATTCTTGGTGTAGCACCACTTTGAGAGTTTTTAACAAATGTCTTAAGGGGTTCACTGGGTTCTTGTGTTTTTGCCTCATCTGGATACCAGCTGTATGAGCTCCCATACAAATGAGTCATACAATATTAACATATACTACAGTAGGACTGTAGCGATACCATACTAAATATTCACCAGTGAGCTGGAGGTCAGTTAACAAAACTTGAAAAGAAGAGAAGAAAAAGAAAAAAGAATGTTCTCTGTCTATGCTTTAGAGAAGACTAAATGTTCTCTGTCTATGCTTTAGGCTGCAATCCCAAACTGAAAAATGAAGAAGGCCTTCTGGCACGCCAGATTGCTAAGGACAATGGCCACAAGGCTGCAGTGAAGGAGCTGAAGAAAGCTGAGAGACTGCACGGGAAGTTCTCCCGACCTGGCGTGCCCAATCCCAACGAGCTCTGGGCCCTGAAGTTCTACGACTGGTCTCAGGAGCTTGAGGTCACCCTGAGGAAAGCCTTTGAGAAGTCTGGGGACTGCATTAAGGAGACTGTCTCTAAGGAGACGTTTGAGACAGTCTTGGAGAATCTACAGGCCCCCGTGGACGAGCTCCAGCTCCACAAGGTGATCATCGCTCATGACCGCAAACGCGAGGGTGTGATCAACATCAACGACTTCTTCAGGGGCCTCAAGTACCTGCAGAAGACTGTTGTCATGGACTCCTATGGCCCCAAGAAGAAGAAGAAGGGGGGGAAAGGGGGCAACAAGGGCAAGAAGAAGGGCAAATTCACCCTCCCCTTTCCCATCTGCACCATCCCCCCTGAGCTGATCTACCGAAGGGCTGATGGTGGTCCTCCGACCTTCATGGTGGAGGCGTACCACCACCACACGGACCCAAACCGGTTTAGCCGCGACCACCCACCCCAGCACCCCATAGAGGATGACTCAGCCTGGTACATTGATGACCCGGAGAAGATCTATGTCAACGTGACCCACTGTGCTAAAACAGGCGACTTAGGGTCCCTTCAGCTGGCGTTCCAGGAGGGCGTTCCCGTGGACGTGAAGGACCGCTTCTACAAGACCCCACTAATGACTGCCTGTGCCTATGGAAACTATGAGGTGGCCCAGTTCCTGATTAACCTGGGGTAAGGATCCACTTCAGAATGGGGGGGACGTAGGTGCAAAGTGCGAGGTTGATGGTGAGCTGAGAAGGTAAGAATAATGTATAAATAGTTTCAGATTCAGTTCCGTTGAAATTAAGTTAGATTAGTTGGAGGAGGTTAACGGAGCGATAACTGGTATGATGAACTCTTCAAGTTGCAAGAGCTCTATGTATATTCCCAGGGACTATTTGAAAAGCAGTCATACATGAGCAGGTTTTTATCCATACAGCAGGACACTTACATTTTTGAAAAAAACCGGTTCATAAATGACAGCACAAATAGCAAGCTATAAACTGCAGTGAACAAAAATAAAGAACAGACGATCACAGCATTTTAGAATGACAAGTAATGAATTAGCTACCTATACACGCAAATGCAACAGCAATAGCACAAAAAAAACAGCTATTTCTGTGGTTGGGTTAGTCATTAGGGTTTAAGTAAGGTGAGGGGGAGGAGTTAGTAGAGTGAACGGCAAGCTCCAGTGTTAGTCCATGTGCTCTTCTAGAATCATCAGTTTGTTTCAGGTCAGGGTCCTCCACATCCTCAACCCCTTTAAAAGCAGCATCCAGCTATTTCTCCTCATTCAGAACAGAAATGCCTGAGTCATTGTGCAAAATCAGAGCCACGAGGTGGAGAAACGCACTCCATGTGTAAAAAACAAAGCATAATAAAGCAACGGCATTTTACAGATGAGATGCCCTGACCGCGTTCAACTCTGCAATGCCTCGCGATGTACGTGCTTGTGTAAGAGCATCTGAAGTGGAAACAATTTGCCATTATGCAACCATGAAACCCACACAGCTAAATGGCTGCAAATAGCTCAACACAGTGTTATAAAGGAGTGACTTTGCACAGAAAGCCTGTGGCACTTCCCAACACTATCTGTAGCCTCAGACCAACTACAATCACTATAGTTCTGGCCGCCGAATCAAACCTTAAACATTTCTATGAACCAAAACATGACATCATATGGGAATGGGAATCTTCCGGTGTGCTATTCCAATTGCTGGGGTGAGGAGAGAGATCAACCACATTCCAAAAAACACTTTGAATCTCTTCTGTGCTGCTTTTTTATTTAGTCAACTAGTGCAACGAGGGTTCCACTTTGATGCATGTTTCTCATTTTGACATCAGGTCTAGGTTGTAAACCCTTTGAGTGGCCTGATAATAGCAGTTCCTGTAGATCAGTACTTAAGATAATTAGCAATACAAAAAGGCTCAGATCCCAAATAACAAACACTAAGTGACTCTATGTATTACGTATGTCTACAGTTAGTTGCTTTGTAAATGGCTGAATGATATAACATTTTGATGTGTTTTTCCCATTTTTTGGAGTGGGCCCAACATCTTCTTTGCCACTATCTCCATACATCGGTCATGAAAAACTGCGCTCTATAAAAAACTGTATCCCCCCCCCTGGCAGGGCTGACTTGAATGCAAAGGACCAGTTCAGCTGGACGCCGCTGCACCACGCCTGCCATGCCGGCCAGCTAGACATCATGGAGCTGCTGGTGGAGTCGGGTGCTCAGCTGGACAAGCCTGCTTTGAATGGAGCAACGCCCCTCATGAGGGCCATCGAGAGCTGCCGGCCAGCATGCGTGGAGTACCTCATCAAAGCCGGGGCCAAGGTGAACGCCAAGAACAAGACAGGTACCCGTTCACCTACTTCAATGTAGCAAGACATGACTAGTCTGGCTGCGGTCTTTGGATGGTGATATGCTTGGCAGCTGTTTGGGTCAATAATGATGGATAACATGATAATGCAACATTATTACATATTACACAATATTTATTTATCATTGCCAGATTCCAAGTCCTAAAGATACTAGTGACCCCTGGTTTCATTGTGGCTATCAGGAGTGGCATTGCTTAAAAATGTTAACATACACACATATATCAGTCTTAAGTGGATTTGTAGTGTATGGGATACCTCTGGCCCCACTGTACCCCCTACTGAACAATGAATACATGCTTGTGGTGATATCTAAGCAACTAGTCTACTCCCCACAATGGTTTCCCAACCTCACTGCAATCTCATCTGCCTCCGCAGATAGGAGCAGACTGTAGACCAAATGTAACCTAGACATGTTCCAGAGACAACTTCAATCTGGATTTTTGCGTAGTAGTAGTATTATGGGTGGTTTCATACAAAAGTTCCACCACAGAGTTGTTGGCCTTTGTGTAACAAAATCAGTTTGGCTTGACAGCATCGTTGCTGGAACAATCAATACCCAGCTGGACTACAAAGCTGGTCTCATTTAGTCAGCAACATTTTTGGATAACTGCACAACCAGCATGCCATTTTATTTATTTATTTATTGTATTTGCCAGAACTTTCTGTCTCAGTCATGGCAATTGTAGCTGACAGAGGTATTTTATATGCAGAGCAGAACTGCTTAGACATTGCCTGGGCCTATGCAGACCTGAGAGTAGTGGATTTGGTCAAGGCCAAAATGGATAGCCTGCCAAAACCAAAGGAAAACAAGAGAGGCAAGGCAGCCAAACCACAGGCTAAAGCCAGGCCAGCCACCACTTCAGCCAAGGAGAAGGTAAGAAGCAAAACGGCACCAACGTATTTTATTCTGATCACTCTTAACACACAAAATTCAACACAAAAATATACACATCAATTTGAAGCGATAACCGGTTCCCACCATAATGGTGTTCTGTTTGGTCTGAGTGTTTCCATGTGGAGATTAGCTGATAGCAGTAGCATGAAATTGTTGCCATGTGAACAACTTTGCATTGTTACATTGTGGCCCTTCTGCTACATAAAGGCTTAGTCCTAGTCGACCTCTGAGCAGACACAGTAACGATATCCATTTGTTATTGTAGCAAAAAGATCTTGACATATACCTGATAATTATCAGGTTGTGTAGTGATGCCTTTAGTTTTCAATTACAATGGTGTGGTTGCTACATTGCTACCAAATACTTACATGGTAATTTGCTGACAGTTTGCCCTTGTATAGCCGTGTGTATTCACCATCCTTTTAAAGGCCAGTCTGGAACAGCCGACAGAGGAACAAGAGACAAGACTCTGTCACTCTAAACCAGCGAATTGTAGACAAATGAGACATGACAGCTCAGGTTACCCCAGGACAAGCTAGCGCTGGTAGCAGGAAAGAACCTCTCAACAGAACAGTGTTGGCAAGCTGGTGAACACGCCTCATTCACTCTGTAGACTCTACTTGCTGAGAGCTAACTGCTCTAAGATTGGGTCCTCGATTTTTTTAATCACTTTTTAACAAGTCACACTCAGGATACATTATTGGCTGTATGTTGAAAGTGAGGTGCACAGTATTTGGTTAACCTCCCAGTTTATAGGTCAGCTAAATGAACTTGCTGGCTAACTGAATTTATATCAGGCAAGACGTGCAAGTTCTCATCTCCGAAGATTGACCCTTTCTCAAATTATATGTAGAGTATGATGGATTTGGCAAAACAAAGACAAGCGTGCTTTGCATGCAGTTGTATCTGGTTGATTGAGTGATTGAGTGATTGTCATTCTGATACCCCCCACAACCCCACAGCTGAGCCAAGGCGCCCTCAGTAGCACGTCAGCACGGCCTGCAGACAGCACCTTGACCCAGAAGGCCACGGCAGAGAAGAGCAAAGATGACACTGTGGTCATGTACAACACCCGGCTGACCAGTGGCATAGTCAGACCTGTGGACATCTCCTTCAGGCCCCGAGTGGTATGTCCCCCAAAGAAAACCACATGTCCGACTCACTTGGAAGAATGTGGTTCCGCTATTACCTAGTTCAACCTCCTAAACAACCACATTTTGTTGAACAGAGAGTATTTTCTTGTAAAATAACAGACGTGTTGCTCATTTCTTTATCATTTCCTGCATCGTGCAGGTCCTGTGCTTTTAAATTAAGTTCAGTTACTCTCAGATCTGTGACTTTAAGGCGTGTGATTTAAAAAAAAAAAAAACACACATTCCAAACATGTATTGAAACAATGTAGCCTGTAGACTACACAGATAATAAATATCTACAGCTTTTCAACTCAGTACTCTGCAGATGTGGGCTCACACACACACACACCAGCCATTTAGGAAAGCATGGGTTCATCTGTCAATTAGCCACAGTGCCGTGTTGCAGAGTGAAGGTGGACGAACGAACACACATGTCCCCATCTCCTGTCCTGCGTTCATAGGTGTGGGGTAAGCAGCTGAGCACCAGCTATTTGATCCAGCAACGGGTGAAGAGGCGTGAGCGTTTCACCCACGAGGTGGACTTTGACGACTTCCTCATGCCCTTCAGCAAGAACCTCCAGAAGAAGGTGGCACAGGTCCACGAGGGCACCGTCTGAAAGGGCCAAGAGGCATCAGAGCCCCCTAGGTAGTCTGGCCGCTTTATGACGCTGGCCAGGCCAAATGAATTGAGAGCGATTTGAATGAACTGAAGTAGGTGTTTACTTTAAAGGGTGGGTTGGGAGGCTATCACAGGGTTCATTCCCTCTCTCTCCTGAATCTTATCAATCACTGTGGACACTAAAGAATGTAATGTTCGGAGACATTGAAACAGTGCAGAGTGAAAGGAGAGAAACTACAGTGACGACGCTTATTCAGATGTTCATCGTTCACCCTGTGATTAATGGCAGATTAGTGCTTGTAACTTGGAGGCCATGAATGCTTTCTGAATATCATTTTTTTTGACCCATGACAAGACAACATTTTTATTTCATTTTGAAGATATTTTGTAATTGTCAGTACCATTAAATATCTTGATGTTTTGTACAACACTGGACATTTTGTACAGCTTGTTCTGGGTCAGTTTTTGTTTGTGTCACTGAAAGTAAACCACATCAGAGGAGACAAGAAGAGGCCGAGACAGGGGAAAGAGGCACATACGAGGAGATTCTTGGCATGTGTCATGTCCTCTCTCTTGTTCACCGTCTGTCAAACATGCTGGGCTCCTCTCTCCACACACACACACACACACACACACACACACACACACACACACACACACACACACACACACACACACACACACACACACACACATACAACCTCATGCAGACACACGCAGACACACACACACACACACACACACACACACACACACACACACACAACCTCATGCAGACACACACACACACACACACACACACACACACACACACACACATACAACCTCATGCAGACACACACGTACATAATCCCCTGTGCAGATAAACAAACACAGCACTGTTCTAGTGCTCGCCTTGTGCACTCTCACCATGGAAGGAGAAGGCTGTATTCCATGTCAAAATATCACACCTGTTGTGACGCAGCACATTTATCGCTATTTATTTATTTATTTATTTTATTTTATTTTGTGCTCCAACTTGTGCTCGATATTCTTCAGTGCAGCGCTTTTTGCATCTTAGACAAACCAGATGATGCTGATGGTGTGAGACCTGTAGAGAAATGGAATCAAGTCATTTAGCTGCTAAAGACATATATTTAGTGCCTAAATTGTGAAACTGAATCACATTAAGCAGTATATGAACAGCCTATGAGAATGTGAAACTGGATGAGAGAAATTATCCCTTGCTGTCCGAAGGCCCTGCAGTTCAAATAGGATGCCACCAGGGGGCAAAAATGCCCAGCTTTCCCTCCTGAATGACTGCTCTTGAGAGCAGCAGCCTGGAAAGTTCCAGGGTCTCCTGTGTCAGCACGCAGCAAAATGGCAGCCAAAACATGCAGAAATCTGGCAGACGCTGTGACTCGATTGGCCAAAGCAAAGAACAATGTGTAGCTTCTCCAGGTAAACCACAGGTGTCAAGAAAGCAACATGGCCGACCTGAACATGCCACGTGAGGCAATCACCAATCTCCAGACTGCTGGCTGATATTGAGGTCTGTACTGAAAATGAGATAGCATTCTATGCTCTATGAAAAATGAAAAAGAAACGTATTGGTGCTGATAACTTGCCACTAAACGAATCAGGTCATTAACTTGTGTTTACGTTGAATGTGACGCACTCGACCCTCAGTGAAATGTCAGGTTTTATTTTTGCATTTGCTACAGAATCCAGAAGAAATTGGGCTGTTTGAGGTGTCAACACCATCACGTCTGAGGAACAGAGATAACAGAGATCTCTCGCCCTCGCTCTCTCTCTCTCTGTGTGTGTGTGTGTGTGTGTGTGTGTGTGTGTGTGTGTTTGGCAGAGACAGAGAGAGGGACATTGTGACAACGGACACATATGCAAGTCCCAGAGGTGTTGTAAGAGAGAACTCTGACAAAAAAGAGAAAGAGAGAATGATGCAGGGGAAGGAAAACGACAGGGAAGTAGAGAGTTGCACAGAGGTAGTGATCCTAATAAGAGAGAGAGAGAGGGAGAGAGAGATGAGAGGAGAAGAGGGGCATAGTGATTGACAGGCAGAGAAAAGAGAGAATCAGAGAGCAGAGAGACACACAATGAGAAAGTGATGGAGAGTCGGAGAGAGAGAGAAGGAGAAAGTGGTGGAGAGAGAGTCAGAGAGTGATAGGATGAGAGAAGGGGAAGCCAGTGGTGACATCCCTGCCTGTACATCAGCCTAATGAGACAGGGAGTGCAGTTGTAGGATGAGTCAGGGGTGGGGGGATGGGGAGAGGAGAGAGGAGAGGCAGAACATGAGATAGAGGAAGGGCTGGTCAGTGCAGTCAGTGGGATAAACAACTTTCCAGACTAGGGCTGATTATTATAAATGTGTGACAATATGCTGATACGCAGTCCTCTGTGTATGGTGTGTGTGTGTGTGTGTGCGTGTGTGTGTGCGTGTGTGCGTGTGCGTTTGCGTGTGTGTGCTTACCTGCATGCATATGTCTGCATGAGTGCATGTGTGTGTATGTGTGTATTACTGCATGAGTGCATGTGTGTGTATGTGTGTATTACTGCATGCATGTGTGTGTATGTGTGTATTACTGCATGAGTGCATGTGTGTGTGTGTGTGTATTACTGCATGCATGTGTGTGTATGTGTGTATTACGGCATGCATGTGTGTGTATGTGTTTATTACTGCATGCATGTGTGGTCTGCCTGCATATGTCTGTGTATATCTCAATTTGATGTGTTCTGGATATGGATGTATACCAGAGTGTGTGTGTGTGTGTGTGTGTGTGTGTGTGTGTGTGTGTGTGTGTGTGTGTGTGTGTGTGTGTGTGTGTGTGTGTGTGTGTGTGTGTGTGTGTGTGTGTGTGTGTGTGTGTGTGTGTGTGTGTGTGTGTGTGTGGGTCATGTATGATCGGCGACTGAGTTCTGCTGAATTGGAAGGCTCCTCTTGTGATTATTGTCTGAGATTCATTCCTGATTCTCCCCAGCAGCACTGCAGTGATTCAGCCTCACTGACTCTCTCTCCCTCCCTCTCTCTATTTCTCTCTCTCACACACACACAGACACACACCCTCACACACCCTCTCTCTCTCCTACATGTGTGTGTGTGTGTCTCTCTCTCTTTCTCCTTCTATGTGTACGAGAGAAAGAGCGTGAAATGTGTTATAATTATGATGGCAGAAAGAGAAAACCACAAACTGTGCTTCACTTTCACACTAGTCCCCTGCAGACGTAGAGACACACATATACCGGCTTACTCAGCATTTCTGCACTTCTCAGAACCTGGGGAGAGAGGGAGAGAGAGAGAGAGAGAGAGAGGTAGAAAGAGTGAGTGAGAAAGAGAGAGGTAGAGAGAATGAGAGAGGTAAAGAGAGAGAGAGTGAGTGAGAGAGAGAGGTAGAAAGAGTGAGTGAGAAAGAGAGAGGTAGAGAGAATGAGAGAGGTAAAGAGAGAGAGAGAGGAAGAGAGAGGTAGAGAGAATGAGAGAGGTAAAGAGAGAGAGAGTGAGTGAGAGAGAGAGGTAGAGAAAAAGAGAGAGGTAGAAAGAGTGAGTGAGAAAGAGAGAGGTAGAGAGAGAGAGAGTGAGTGAGAGAGAGAGGTAGAGAAAAAGAGAGAGAGGTAGAGAGAATGAGAGAGGTAGAGAGAGAGAGAGTGAGTGAGAGAGAGAGGTAGAGAAAAAGAGAGAGAGGGAGAAACCTGGTCCTCTGTGCTCGTGTTTTTCTCTGTCTGACGCAGCTTTGTCCTGTTGCCAGTGAGGACCCCTTACTGCTGAGAACAGCCAGCTGGGCCACCCCACAGACACACACACACACACACACACCCCACACACACAGACACACACACACACACACACACACACACACACACACTCACCCCACACACACAGACACACAGACACACACACACACACTCACCCCACAGACACAGACACACAGACACACACACACACACTCACCCCACAGACACAGACACACAGACACACAGACACACACTCACCCCACAGACACAGACACACACACACACACACACACACACACACACACACACACTCACACTCACCCTCACACTCTCTCTCACACACACACTCACCCTCACACTCTCTCTCACACACAGACACACAGACACACAGACACACACTCTCTCTCACACACACACACACACACACACACACACACACACACTCACCCTCACACTCTCTCTCACACACAGACACACAGACACACACACACACACTCACACTCACCCTCACACTCTCTCTCTCACACACACACACACACACACACTCACCCCACATACACAGACACATACAGACACACACACACACACACACACTCACCCTCACACACACACACACACACACTCACCCTCACACACATACATATACACACACATACACATACACACACACACACACAATTTAGACTTATAGATCCCCACCGAGAAAGAGTCAGATATGTACAGAATATACATGCCTACGTACCCACACACCTACCTACGTACCCACACACAGAAAAAAAAACTAAAAACAAATACATATATTTCAGTGCACACACATGCACACATACAGTACACACACCTTCACGTCTATGTAGTAATACTTAATCATAATTATAATTATGTATACATTTACATAATGTGTTTCCACACACACACTCTCTACACAAAAGAAGGAGAAATGATACAGAATAGCAAGTTCATGCCAGAAATCACCACAGTGAATCATATTTCAGGTATGATTTCAAATGATCAGTGTTGCATATGGAGTTCAAACGTCTAAGGATGAAGTCGTCAGTTGTCTACCGTATGCCACCGAGCTCTCTAGCAGTTAGATTACAAAGACAGAGGAGACGTTCCATAGATAAAACAAAGCCTGAGAGTTCTCTTCCCCCCCCCCCCCCCCCCCCCCCCCCAAGGAGGATTTGTTGTGAAAGAAGGGTTTTAAGTTGTGCTACAGTATCATGTTGCAAGTCTTAACATATTACAAATATTTAAAAAAAATCAGTATGGAATGGTCCTGTGGCGGAGGTACCCTGACAGCATGGTATCATGGGCCCTCTAGTGATTTCCCTTCTGACTATGTGTCAGTCACCACACAACCACAGTCTCTCTCTCTCTCTCTCTCTTTCTCTCTCCCTTTCTCTCTCTCTCTCTCTCTCTCTCTCTCTCTCACATACACACACACACACACAGTGTCCTCCTTCAGGACCTGAGCTGTGGGTTACTGCAGGTCTGCCCGCGCACAAATAAACAGCCATCAGCAGAAAGTCTGCTGCGAGCTGCCAGGCCTATCAGACAGAGCCGGAGCAGATAGGATGAGAGATTAGGAGATTAGGCCGGTCACTCCAGAGCACCAGGAGACATCTCTCATCTCGCCGGCTCATCTTCAGACTGCTCAGTTGAACTGAGTCCAAAGGAACACCTCGAGACCAATTTATGAAGTGTATTCCAAGCATTCATGCATATGCATTGAGTCGATTACTTTTTGGAGTACACTACCACACAACACAGACCTCAACATGATGTGTTCTGCATTCTTTGAAAAGGGGTTTTCTCCATAGAAATAGGCCCTACAGGTGTGGGGGTCTCTGGAATACTAAACCAAGCAGTGAAGAATTCAGTCCCTTCAGAGTCATTAGGGCGGTCAACATTATGGTGAAAACATTTGGAGAATCCTATGTGATATTGGGGTATACAGTATACTGTATAGAATACATAAAGTATTCATATAGAACATTCTGGAACAGCCGTGGCCCTTATTTGATGTGGATTGATTTTCAAGGTCATTGGCTCCCTGGGATGGGCTTGGTCCTTATGCAGCATAGACTCTGATGAAAATGTTTGTTTTTTTTCCACACTGTGGTGTGGGTCTTGTGGGATAAAAACAAAGTGTGCAAAATGCCAACGGTAAAATGTCAACTGCATTTGAGCTGGCTCAGCAGAGTCCCAATAAGACATCCGCCGGGCGTGCGTGGAGCTTGTCTGCAAGAAACAGTAGAGAGAGAGAGAGAGAGAGAGAGAGAGAGAGAGAGCGCAGGGGCCCTGCCAGAGCATACCGAAGCTTCGCCCTGGACGCTCTCTGACCGCCGTGGCCCCTGAGTCTGTGAGCTACATGTGTAGAGCGTGGCCAGGATTCCTTCTTTGGGCCAGGCTGGATTACTATTTCACTGTCCTGTCTGCCCTGTCACTAAAACTTTCACCACAGGCCAAAGGCCAAACCGCCTTTTCATTCACACGCATAATTCCTTTCAGTGCGCTCCAGAGTGGCGTGGTCAAGGTCAAGGGTGGGGATCTACCTCATTGAGCCAATCGACAGCCGCAACAGCATTAGCGGGAAGTCGAAGCAAGCGAGGGCGCGCGTACGGGGAAGAGGGAGGAAGAGGGAGGAGGAAGAGGGGGGCCATCTGATAGTAATCCAGCCTGGCCCAAAGAAGGAATCCTGGCCGCTCTCTGCACCATAAGAGGTCGCAGCCAATCAGATTGCTCTTATTGTGATATCAAATGTGTAAATACTAACAAACAATCCAGCAAGCGGATTAGAGTCTGGGAAAATCGGACCTGAACACCCGGCGACCTTAATCTACGATGAGCAACGGGCGGCTTGCCGTCACCAGATGGGAGTCTCCCGCGCGGGCCTGACCATCAGAAGCGGCGGGCCTGTCAGGATTAAAGAGTAACATGAGCTCAATTTATTTGAGAAGGCTCATCTGGATAAGCGAGTGATATCTATGACATCTATGAGAGGCTCACACTCTCGAGGGATTAAAGGCTGGCTAATTTACAGTAAATTACAGTTACAGTTATAGATTTCTTTTACACATTTCTTTCATAACAATACTGTACATTACAGTAAATAAATGTAATCTAAAGCACGTAAGTTATCATGGTTTAATGACATACCTTTGGTTAGTGTTTTGTGACAAATGGAACAGTAATGCCAATGAAAACCCATTCTACTGACACAGTATTACCCACTTGTACACAATATCCTCACTGACAACCCAGCAAACTGAGCCGGTCTGACAGTACACCGTCTATAACATAACGCCTGCATCTCAGTGTCATCTGTCACCCCGATCTGCTTGTGGGAGGTTTCTGTTGGCAGGTCCACTTCAGGCCTCACTGGTGAACCAGCAATGGGCCTGCCTTTTAGCAATTATAGAAAGTACGAAAAACAGATGGACTGAGTTCAAGGCTCCACTCAGTTTCATCTCTCCTTGCTTTGCAGACTGTTCTTCCACAGCTTCCTCGGCTTTTGGCAGTCTCCCTTTGCAGCAAACTCTGAACCACTAACCCTCCTCCCGCCACACCGCCCCCATACACACACACACACACACATACACACACATACACACACACACACACACAGCCCTAAACCACTCTCCTAAGCCTCGGCAGAGACGGACTCAGATCAATAACAATAACAGCGAGCAAAATAATTAACCAAAATACCAAAGCCACCGTCCCAAATGGCCGTGTTTATGAAGATGAATAGAAATGGACTCTGGGACCCTTGAGGAGAGTGAGGAGAGCGAGGAGAACTACTTAAAATGGAGTCCCAGCAGGCGCATGGGGGGGGGCGACGGGCAGGAGATGGCGTGCATGGTGGGGAGTTAGGGGAGGTTACAGTACGGAGGCCATGAAAAATAAATGTTATGTAAGTCCTGCCGGATCCAGTGGCGTCTGATGACTAGATAAATAATGCAACAACGTGTTATGTAAAAATTAGCATGAGGGGGCGACGGGAAGATGTTGGTAACAGTGACAC
>NC_045166.1:25286115-25323615 GCF_900700415.2 Clupea harengus
GCAAGCACCGAGGGGGAGGTGGGGGTGATGGGGAAGGGGAAGGGGTTGGGGTTGGGAGGAGGGTTCATTAAAGTTCGACAGGTCCTGTGACACAGATCTGGGCCAGTGGACAAAGACCTTCAGAGCACAGCGTGCATCAGAGACACAGTTCTGAGGGAAAAATCTATCGACTCGTCAATTATCAAATGGGATATCACTTTCCCCCGCACGCGCCGGTGAGACTGCAGCCCCTTCTCCGCCTGCAGGGGACTGCTGACAGAACCTCTCCTCAGCCACATCCACTAGCAAGCCACAGCCGACACCGCAAAATAGAGAGAGTTGTTTTTTTTATCTGTTTGCCTTCTCTTTTTTGTTGCAAGAAAGCCAGCATGACTTTCTTCATTCTTTTCACACTCGGCCTGATAAATAGAGGCATACAATGCTGCGGTGAGTGTAAATTAAATCTGTGGAGAGCCGCGTGGGATCAAAAGTAGAGACAACAACTACAATATCTTTCTCTCTCACACACACACACAAAATGGCTGACATTCAAAATAGCAGGGGTAGCCTGGTGCCTCCTGGTAATTCCCCTGAGTCACAACATACCTGTGCCCTACGCGCATCTATACATCTATGTTTCTATAGCATAGAGAATTTTCTATAACATATCCATTTCTTGCAGCTCAGAGTGCACAAGTTACTGTTGCATGTAGCAAGGCCGGACTGGAAAAGGAAAAAAAACACTATGTGCATGTGTATGTAATTGTATGTGTATGTAATTATTTTGAATTGAGTTACTGAATTTTCTCATAGAATTTCAACATT
The DNA here is from genome assembly GCF_900700415.2 of Clupea harengus. Lineage (NCBI taxonomy): Eukaryota > Metazoa > Chordata > Actinopteri > Clupeiformes > Clupeidae > Clupea > Clupea harengus. The sequence goes on from NC_045166.1 coordinate 25,286,920, forward strand.
TTATTAACCATGTCAGAGAAATGAAAATGAAACATTTTACAGCCATGTATATTCCTAGATAAAAATCCTCAAGTCCTCCTGCGTTTCAGTATGAGCACGAACAGGCTGTTTGTGTTCTGCGCTTCTGCAGTGGTGGGTTGGAGTAACAGCATATTTTACCATGTCAAATTAAATCCATCAACGCCACTTGTGAAAAGATGACTGCGTATACAAGACGATGCCTATCACCCCCCTCTGTCTTAGCTGGCATGAGCATTTCTCAGTAACAGATGAAAAAAAAAAAATGTTTTGTTTGGTTGCTTCAGAAAACTGCTGAGTCACAAAATGGGTCCAATGCAGCAGCAGCAGTAGCAGCCTGGCTTCCCCTCCCCCGCTCCTGATCACTCTCTCTCTTTCTCTCTATCTCTCTTTCACTTTTCATCCCTCTCACCCTCCTTTCTGTTTCACTGCACCCTCCCTGCCACTCTCACTCTTTCTCACCTCCCTCTCTCTACCACCCACTCTTCCCTCTCTACCTTCCTGTCTCACTCCCCTCAATCCTTTTATCCACCCCTCTATCTGTCAAAGCCATTCATCTCTCTCTCTCTCTCTCTCTTTCTCTCATCTCTCACTCTCTGCCCTGTCCCTCTATCTTGCCTGTTTAATGAGGAATGGAATAAGCGGGCAAGAGCAGAGTCAGGGCTCACAGGGGTCACGTAGAGGGTTGAAAATGTCGCGGCTAATCTTTTTTTTTTTTTCACACTCACTGTGAAATACCTCTTTGACCACAAAAAGTCTGTTTCTGGAGAAGAAGAAGAAGAAAAAAAAAACAGGAATAAAAAGTAAAACAAAAGCCGGCAGTAAAAGCTGGGGCACAGCGCTGACGAGATCCTCCCTAACTTCAAAGGCTCTCTTTTTTTTCTCTTGATCAGAAAAAAAAATTCTAATAAATTCTCTTTAATCTCATCAGAGGACATAAATTGGGCGGTGGGGAGAACGAGGGAGAGAGGAGGCGAAATGCGAGCCGCTGTGGCGAATTGGAGGGGATGCACTTGATGGGACTGGGTGACAATCATTATGCACACTAACTCCCACTAGCTAGATAACAGAATTTTACAGTGATAGATAGATAGATAGATAGATAGATAGATAGATAGATAGATAGATAGATAGATAGATAGATGGATGGATAGATAGATAGATAGATAGATAGATAGATAGATAGATAGATAGATAGATAGATAGATAGATGGATAGATAGATAGATAGATAGATAGATAGATAGATAGATAGATAGATAGATAGATAGATAGTTGGATACTTTATTAATCCCGAGGGAAATGTAGGGCTGCAGCAGACAAGTAATACACTAAGACCCAAATGAGACAACGGATCTGCATGGACCCTGGGGGCATTCACCTCTTGAGAGTATCACAGTAAAGCCCTATCTGCCCTAGCCTGGTGAGCAATCAGGGGATAGATCTGGCACAGTCAGATCCATACCTGATCCTTTCCTGAGTGAGTTCTTATATGGGTCTATGAGGCCTGTAGAGGAACCAGTTCTCTGAACGATCCTAATCCTCAAAGGAACAGAACAGACAAACAACATCGTTTTCATGTTTCAAAATGTGGTATGGGTTGTAATATCTTCAGTGCACTTTTGCACTTCTTTTGACGTGTTGGATCCATCACATAGTTGGTGTTTTTTTTATATAGCCAAAACCAGACAATACCCTCGATTTTCATATAAAAGAAGGCTTACCAAGCTTGCTGGAGTTGTTATCCTAATTACTTTGTCAGTATATAGGAGATATATAAACTACCCAATGCCCAAGCTCATTTGGTATCTTGATATTTTTCATTACTATAGTCCAACAAATAGCAGAAGAGGGGAGAAGAAGCTCAATTGGCAGGAAAGTATTGGGAGGGAATGTGACATGGCAAAAAATAGGCTAACAATAAATGTAATTCCAGTGGGATTCTCTCTCTCTCTCTCTCTCTCTCTCTCTCTTTCTTTCTGTGTGTGCAAACTGACTGGCTGACAGGGAGACAGAGACAGTCAAAGGGGGAGTAGAGTCTAAATATATGTGAAGACTGAAGAGGCAATGACTAAGCAGTAGCCTGAGATGTAAATACATTGCATGTCAAAATACGTCGAGATATGAAGAGACTGACACGGAAGTCGGAACCAGACATTTGAGGTGGCACAGATTCTGTAGTCCTCAAATACCTCCACGGACATGTCTCAAAATGAAATGTGATACGATGTGACACAAACGACACGAGGCAGTTAATATTTTACCTCCAGGTATCATTCACAGAATTTTTGCTTCACAAACCCGTAGCAAGGGGTTCATGGGCCACTGGATAATGAATTAATTTACGGCTCAGTGAAGTCGGAACTGCAAAATGGTACTTCATAAACAGCTGATCCACTTCTAGCGGATCCGTCCTTTACAAGACTGCAAAGATTTTAACAATTTAGCTAGGCCTGCTGTATGTGGTTGTCCGGCTAAGTCCGGCGTGCTCATCGATTCAATTGTGTAACCTACATAAACAAGGAGTGACTAACCAGAATGTAAATAAACAAAATGCGCCCCACGTCGCATAAATAAGGGGTTTGTGCTTGCACGTTGCCTTCTTACTTTTTGCTTTTCTTTCTTATTTTTTTAAATTCTGTGATTTGATTAGGCTGCAAAGCCTAAATCACGCTTTTCTTGCAACATCCCCAGTATTTCATCCACACATATTCATATGTGTTTATTTCCTACCGTTAGCCGCTCCCACAGCTGATAGGGGGGTACCCAAAAAATAGTATGACACAGCAGAAGTCCCCATAGATTAAACACCGACATTCAAATGTATGACTTTAAATCAGTACTGTTGACATGTTGCTGTCTGGTTTCATGCCTCATTGTTTTGGCTATGGTCAGTGCGCGTGCGAATGCCTATTCGGACTAGAGTTCTGCCCAAGTGCCTACCCCCACTTCCACTCACGCCCCCCCCCCCCCCCGCACGGGCTGCTATTAAAAGGTGCTGACGTCAAAACAGCCGCCATCTTTAGCAAGGGCAGAGCCGCTTTCCATTGAAGAAGAACTGAGGGGGTATCAAACACGCGCAGTGCCTTTGCAGCAACTCAGTCTTAACAGAAGGGGAGTGATATCGGTTAGTGGTTGAATACGCATATCCTCTTCGGTAGCAACGGCGATCCACTAAACACGGGCACAGGTAAGATAATATTTGAACTGGAATATGCTTTAAGATCTTTCAAACTAACCATATTAGCTAATTATTTTAACAACTTGGATTTTAACTAATTTACGCATGGGCATTTTTTGACATGGGAGGATGACATTTATCATCAGAAAACAACTGTGGACGCATTTGTGGGTGCATTTTGGCTCTGTGTGAACAAGCTAATTATTAGTCCGATCGGTCGGACTATAATTTATCAGCTGCTACAGTTTATATAGAAAAATTACAAGGCATTGTGGTGTGGATATTAAATCATTTTGCTCTTCGAGAACACGACACTCGTGAAATCTCAGTTCGCATTCGGGGTGTTAAAATTGCTAGATGCAGTGTTCCAATGCGCACGATGTGGGCGGGTTCTGCATTTCAGTACCATGGACAACGACCGATTCGACTGTTTTCTATCAGAAATGTGCAGTTTATGAGGTTAATAAAAACCATTGTACCACTGTGAACCACTGTACAAAGGCGAGTGGTCCTTTATGATCAGTATTCCAGAGACTGACATACCCAAAGCTTACACTGAAATCGGTGGAATAGCCTTTCTAGATGTGTGAGCTTTGCGCAGGAGCAGTTTATTCCTTTGGGTCTCGTGTGACTGATGATTTCTGTTGTTCTTGATTACATGGTGATACCCGCAGACGCACCGTTAAGGAGGCTTATCGAGTCTGGCAAAAAATCTGCCACATTCAAATTAATGCGGAAAACGCGAGGCCGGTGATCCGGCTTCGTGACGTGTAGAGAAAAGGTGGGAAATACTGAGGCGCGTTCTCACTCAATGTAGGGGGGCGTCGATCTCGTAAACTGCGACAGAGAAAGTCGATGGGGTTCGAAAGGGGGGGGGGGGTGTTTGGTAGAGAGGGGAGAGGAGGGCGCTGACATAGGAAAGACACTGTCATCAAACGTCAAGAATGTGATACCACAAAGCACGTTCGTAGTGTCTGCAGCGCAGTTTGTTTCATTTCAGTGGCCAGACCCTTGCCATAGTTCTACGTGACGAGGCAGCAGTAAATACTGTCTGTGTCTGTCCTGCTGGGCGGGGGCTGAGGCGGAGGTGAGCGGGAGCGGGGGCGGGTGGCGGAGATACCCGCACCGAGATACCTCAAACACCCTGTTTACCGAGGCTACGAGACTGCGCTGAGATACCTCAAACACCCTGTTTACCGAGGCTACGAGACTGCGTATGTCCAACGGTGCCCGTCACTGCGGGGATCCTCCCACGCTGTGGGGGAATCTTCATATTTTCACGTGTTAAGCACATTATACTCGCCTCTGATTACACGATGATGGATTGAGCTCTAAAATCTCATAACATTTAGTTAGCCTCTCATGCGCAAAGAAAACAAATATCCAGGCGTAACGAATAACACGCAGAAAAGCGTGAGGAAAAAAAGGAACATTTGATGAAGCTACTGATGAGTTATTTAGGTCACGTGCGGCTGTTGCACCTGCATGTTGTGTTGTGTCGTTAATTAAATGGTTTAAGCGACTGCTGTTTCTCACATCGTCTTATTTTCTTTTTTCATACGAAGATTTAGATAGTCACAATTTGATCCCAACCCCCGACAAATTCCCCGTTGTTCGTGAGGCACGCACCAATAGAACCCTGAAACGTGCCACTGGGGTTGTACTGTGGTGACGAATTTCGATAAATCAGATTGAAATGAAGTTTTAATGTAAGTTATGTCAAGAGAAGCGCAGTATGGGTGCTTTTGTGCGCACTGTTGATGTCGATGTTTCTTTGGCAAGGTTGACGCTTCGTCTTGTGCGGCTTACATTGGTTTGACTGCAGAGCGCATACTGCGAGGGCTGTCCCCTCAAACGATGCTTTGCATGCGTTCGATTGTTGCACAGCACGAAAGACTGTAATGACAGTGTCTATAGCAGTTATATCTGTGCTTCCCTTTTCACACTTTGAGTAGAATGGGCTCTTATTATTTTGGGGGAGGAAAATCGATTGTCTTTAATCAGTTAATTGTTAACGCCAAGGCCTTTTGGTTGGTCATGATTCCCACCGTTCTTGTGTTGAATTAGCCGGCAGTGAATTCATTATGCGTTTTTCTGGTTTCGTTTACGATTAGTATGACATTATCAGGCTTCAATGGATGCCACATGTTTTGGGTGGCATTATCCTATAAATTTTTTCACATAAGACAAGACATCCAATAGAAATAATAAAGGGTTTAAAGAGAATATTGAAATGCGCGGCGAGGTCGAATTAACGTTGGTGGTGCATTTGTTTTAGGCATTGCGCAATAAGCGGCTTCTTTTCATCAACTGACTGCCACGTTAAGCATGGTTTGAAATACATAACTGCTTCTTGATTATGTTCACCAAGACATATGCATTCATGGAATAATGACCTAAACGACAAGATCCCGTCCTGTTTGTAAGACGCAGTCTTTTTTGGACTTGAAATCGCAGTTGTATGGTGTGGTAGAAATTGTATATCTTGATACGACATCGCAATGCTGAGGGGGAAATTATTTGTTCAGGCCTGCTGCATTGACGTCTGAAGATTCATGTGGATAGTTACCTCGGAGTTTTGAGATGACAAAGACACCAAACTTCAACCCTGGGCCTTGTTCTTTTAAAAACAATCAGATAGACAGAGAGTGGGACAGACACATACATGTGGACTATTATATGAATGGATAGATAAATAATTAGGTAGATTAAATTAGATTAGAACAAATGTAATGAAATGAATTTGCATCACTCTTTTCTTGATCTGACATCTCTATTTCAATTACAGCTGAAATGGATCCAAGTTGGTCCGAAAAAGTAGTTAACGGATCATTTGCAGAGGAGGAAATTCTGGGCCAAGTAAACAATAACAGTGTAAAACATTCAAAATGGCTGACCCAAAAGAGGGCAGCTACTCTGAGCAGGCGCTCTGCAGTGGGGGCTGGCAGTGGGGGGGGGTTTGGTGGTGGTGGAGGGGAGGGGAGGGGAGGGGAGGGGAGGGGGGATGTTATAAATTCTTGTGTGCGTCACAGAGGAGGCAAGAGTGAGAAAACTCATGATAGTAACGGCCTGCAGATTTCAGCCATTCCGGGCGTTCGCTTCAGATTTGCGGCAAGACGAGCCTGCAGCAGAATGTGATGCTGCCAGAAGGGAGGAGAGGAAGGAAGGATGCAACAACACTGGCGATGAAGACGGAAGAAGAAAAAAAAAGGACACGAAAGGAAGGAAGAGGAGATGCAGAGGGGATAAAGACAGGATGAGAGAAGAGAAGAGAAGAGGAGGAAGACAGAAAAGAGAGTGAATGGAAGAGAGAGAGAGAGCAGTGGAGGGATAAAGTGATGAATATGCTGAGAAGTAGAAGAAGGTCTGCGGTTCTGTGGTGGATGGTCAAGCCTTGCTCTCTTCACAAAGGCTGTCAGGGCCTTCATGGAACTCACAAAAAAAAGGAAAAGTTAAGAAAGGGGAAGAAAGACATTCGGGGAACAGAGAAAGGAAAGATGAACAAAGAGAGGAGGAGAGGGATAAAGAGTTGCTGTCCCAGAATTACATGTTTTTGTCGGTGAGCTGGCAACACCCCTCTTGGGGGCAATGTAGAGGGGCTGATATCGCCGTAATAATGCCATTCCAGGAATTTGAATGCCAATCAAGAGATTATCTTGTTTTCAATGTCTTCAAAAAGACCTATCATTTGCCCACTGATCAAGCCAAGAGATCAAAAACTCTCACTGAGATTGACCATTGTTGACCTTGGGCTAGTGGTTTTTTCCCCTGCATCATAATTCACTTCTTGCCGTGTGTAAGTAACCATCAGTGAGGATGTGCTCTTGATTTCATTTATGCCCTTTGACAATAAAGTGGCAGTGATTGTGTATGTGTGCGGTGAGGTCGGTATGTGGCGTGTATGCGTGTGTGTGTGTGTGTGTGTGTGTGTGTGTGTGTGTGCGACTGAGCTCTCTGTGTCAGCTGTGCTTTGTCATGGCCCCTGGTCGCTGGCCCAAAGCCTGCCTAGTCAGGATTAAAACACTGGAGGCTAATCCTTTCCTCTGTGGTGCACGTTAGCTTCCTAATCTGCTCCTCACAACACAGCCACACTCGGATATTTTTCACTTTTTCTCCATCTGCTTTTCCCGGTTGTGGAGGTGCCCCAGGCCCAGGCTTGGGAACATGCCAGAACCAGAGAGCAGCTTTGGGACCGGGACGAAGTGATGTTTGACTGTGGGGATTGGGTCGCTGTTGACTGATTTTGCCTTGGAAGATGACTAATGATTTTTTTGCATGACATTGACATTTTGAGATCTCAGAAGGAGAAATGACATTGAAATTTTACATGTTCACCCAGTCACCCACACAGTTGAATCGACAAAGGCACTCTTAAGAATGGAAGCCAAGCTGTCGCTGTTTCTCTTGTCACTTTTCAATCTTTGATCATACTGATGTTTCCATCTGTTTGTGTATGGCTGTTTGTTTCTGTGTGTGTGTGTGTGTGTGTGTGTGTGTATTTGAGACGGCTTGCTCTATGCCAAGCTGTAATTTGATAATGACACAGATGTTGGTTCACTGAGCAAAAGCTTTATGGGATCGGCGGATCAATTAGGGGACAATTGGAGAAAACAAGCTTCAATTTTCTAACTCGCCACTCAGCATGTGCTCAGTCGAGGCATATTTCCACACCTCTCGCACGAGAAAGACCATCAGGTAACTAACGCGTGAAGCCCTCTGTGTAATTCGATTTGGTGATGAATGGAGATGCCTGAAAATGGCCGCGCAGTTAATTGACGGAAGAAAACCAGTAGTAAATGTCTCATGGAGCTCATGGGAGGGGAAATTAGCGCATTTTAACTGTCAAATGTAGATACGTTTGCTCAACGTGAATCAAGCAGTTGATTAGTGAGTGAATGTTTGAACCGGGCATTTTTGAGCTTATTGGTGCAAATACATTTTTATGCAAGGAGAGTAATGAACAAGGAAAGGGAAAGGAAGAGGGGAAAAAAAAGGGATGTTTTTGTGTGAGGAAGAAGGTCATGTAATCTATATTCTCACCTTGAAGAAACCTAATAGCTTTTTAATGTCTGTCTTCGTATCCCCTCTCGAATATTTAACAGCCAGTAATCTCTCAGTACTACACTCTCACTATGTACACGACAGAAGGGGTTGACACATCAGTACAGTGCTTGTCACTGAGGCTACGTGAGAGGAGTATGTTTTGAGGAGTATTTTTTTGTCAGTGGGGCGCGGGGCTCAGAGATGGATGTGTTCATCAAAGCATTAGGACGTGACAGCAACAACACCATCCACCCTCTGGAGAGTGCACAGGATGTTCTGTAAACAAGCCATCAGGAAACTGCCAGCTGTTTATGCATGTGACATATATACGGATGTGAAAGCAGGTGTATCAAAGGATGGTGGGAACAATAATAGAATTCTACTTACACACACACACACACACACACACACACACACACACACACACACTCACGCACACAATCATAAGTCTGGCTTCCTGTTTCTGAAGGCTTTTGGAAAAGTTATGAGGGACCTCAGATTGGGAAGAAGGAGAAATCAGAAAAATTAAAATATGCATTTCTGTGGAATGTAAGATGGTGTATACTGCTGCTCTCTTCCTCTTCTGCTTCTCTCTCTTCTCTCCGTTCTCCCTCCCTGGTACCTCCATTCCTCTGCTGCTTTTTATGAGCCAACGTCCATAAAGCTGCAAGAAGGTCATGCATTTCATTTCAGACTGGTTATTGAGGTTTAAAAGGCTTGTATATCCCTTCCAGAAAACCCCCTTCGACACATACAAGCGCACAGGCGCACACATACACATTCATATGTACACACACACAGGCACACCAAACACAGTTTTTGCACACACAGGAGCCCAGACACAAATGCCCATACATATAGACACACGCACGCACAAACACACACACACACACACACACTCACACACACACACACACACACACACACACACACACACACACACACACACACACACACACACACGCCCTTTCTCCCTGCCCCTCCCCTCAGTGCTTCCATCCTTGTCATGTTTCAGTCGTCACTTGTCATCGCTGCAAGGCCCCCACGGGGTTAAGACGGGTCGCTAGTTGTCTGCTTTCATGGTTGCCTCTCTGTTTCATAAATCAGTCCGCCTGCTCTCCAACCGTGGGGCACACACATGCAGATACACACACACACACACACACAAATATACACACAACCGAGATGCACACATTCTTGCACATACACACACACACACACATACGCACGCACGCACGCACGCACGCACGCACGCACACACACACACACACACACACACAGAAACATTTGCCTCCCCGCTCCCGACTGTGACCCAGGCACATAGAGACTGGAGGTTGCTGATAGCGGGGAGCTCAACCCTCCTCGTCCCCTCCTCTCTTTTTCACGCTGGCTTCTTTCTTCCACTTCTCTGGCCTTATGTGGCACTGTCTCACAGGGGGTCATTCCCAGCAGGATTACTGCCCTACCCAAACACAAGGGGGCACTCTCAGTGAGCGCAGAGAAAGAACGCTCGGCCTCCCACAGGCTCCAACAGAGCTCCCTAATAGATGACTGAGGAGAGAGAATGGATCAAGCATGGATCTCTAGGCATATATCCAATGGAACCACCATCCCAAGCCCAGCTTGAATTGATATCACATGGGATGTGGAAACTGAATCAACCCTAAATCATTCCTGGGATGGCTAAATGTCAAGAATTCAAATTCACTATTGTTACTTGGCAAAGGCCTGCGTAAGAAGCATGTTGGATCTCTTACATTAGTCTTTCAACAGCCTAGATGGCAGGCTTCTCCATAGAAATGCCTTAGAAGGAGAAATTTAGGGTGGGCGATACTGGACCCCACCCTCCAAGAACTTTCCTCCTGCACAGCTTATTTTGCAGGTGAATGTCTTGATGTCGTAATGTGATTAGGGAATGACGCACCTGAGGTCTGCGTAGTAGAGCCAACGAGAGAGAGAGAAAGAGAAAGAGAAAGAGAAAGAAGAAAGAGAAAGAGAGAGAAATAAATTGTGTTCCCCTTTATAAAACGAATTTATTTTGAAAAAATGTAATTAAATGAATTTGCTCTGATAGTATAACCCCCCCCCCTCCATTTTTCTCCCGTAGGTGTTTGTGAGGTCCTGTGCCACACCCTGTCTGCAAGTGTTTTGTTGTCCCCGTGCCCGCCTGTGAAGGCCATGCCCTGGGCACAGACAGGTTGATGCATTAGTCATGGGGGTCTCAGACAGTGCCCCTCCATAATGCATGGCATGGCCATTTACAGGCCTCGAGTGTCTCAATAAATATAAAGACAATATGAGGTTGTTTTGTTGTTTGTTGTTTGTTGTTTTGTCACATCCATGTAGTGATGAGTTTGAGGAATACATTGAGCTCTATAGTACATGCGTTATCTGACCATTCCTGCTCCTCCACATGGTTTGCTTCTCAGAAGAATGGGGGTCAGATCAGGGACCTATCTGATCCAGCGTCAGCTGTCAGCTAGAACTAAACTAAAGCATTGCTGCTTGATTGGGTCAACTACAAGGACCCCCTCGAAAACCAGGTGCTGCTGCATCTCCAAACAATACATTTCAAATTTCAGCAGTTTTTTGGTTCTGTTTTTTTTTTTGTAGTTGGTGTTACGGCACAAGGGTGGCAAAAAAAACAATTGATTCAGCAACAAAATGGGAGCACTGAGTTTTAGATGCCATGGACCCCAATCTGGACCGAACCCTTTGCTGCCGCTCTAAATAAACACTCTCTGGCAGCGTGGACTAAATGCTTGATTAGTTATATACTAATTGAAGTGGCACCTATAGTAATTACTGTGGTATTAATAGCTTAGGTGTAGTGATGTTGGTGGCTGATGTAGTGGCTTTGTTGGGCCGACGTGTACTGGAGTGCAGAGAGAGAGTAGTGGCTTTACTACCCGGACGGAGATGACGGCCTTTTCGGTTAGTGTGGAGGGGGTGTGTACTGCAATGCAGATCACTGCTGCAAAAATAGACCACGCCAGATGCTTTCGAGGTGGTTAAGGATGAAGATTTTAAACCCAAGTGTTCAAAAAGGAATATGAGAAGCCAATTTCTTTCGGCTGTATGACAACAAGCTTTGAACCGGGGCTCTTTCTCTGTCTTTCTCTTTGCGTTTAGATTCTCAGGTCAAATGGGATGATTCTTCAGGCGTGATGCATCACCGCTCAGTGAGTCGAGAGAGAGAACAAAGGAAAAACTCATCCTTCCATCCTGAGCTGCAATGATTATTTGATGAGGGCAAATTAGAACTGGAGAGGATCACTTGTGTAAAATAAATGATTTGGCACCACTGCAAAGAGAGCAGTTTGGGATGGAGAGGAGAGGACGGCGAGAGAGAGAGAGAGAGAGAGAGAGAGAGAGAGAGAGAGAGAGAGAGAGAGAGAGAGAAAGAGAGGGGTGGAATGAAAGCGAGAGACAACGAAAGTGAGATAACAAAATGGCAGCCAAGGCTGACTGTGTTATATTGTGCGACACACAAAGGGCTATTCTAGCAGGCGACGCATCGGGACACTGCATTCTGTTTCCTTCCCGTGCAAAACACACATTGCATGAGGAAATGGATTGGCTGCAGGAAGTGAACAGCACACAGTGAAATGTGTGATCTCTGCCTGCCTGTTCTCTATTTCAGGCAATCCATTATCTCCACTCAGCCAACACGTGTATCAGATCAGCTGTGTCATATTCACGTATCTATGCACTCGATCTAATTATTGCAAAGTGGAAGTATCTGGGTAATCTTGGATGACTGACTTTTTTTTTTGGGCCTATTTATTCTCTCAAGGCTTTCAGAAGAATGTCGTCTACAAATGTGTGAATATTTGGTTGGTCGGTTGAAACGTGGGACTGGAATTCATCCTGATCGCGAACCCTCAAGAAGATACATATACATTCATCATGAATGCATCTGTCTATCTTTCCTTCTCTGAAGTATTATCTCTCTCTCTCTCTCTCTCTCTCTCTCTCTCTCTCTCTCTTTCTGTTTCTGGCCTTAAGCTTCCTCTCCTGCCTGTTCCATCGATTCTTTCTCTTTCTGTCTGTCCATTCTTCACCCATTTTAGTGAGGGGCACTGGAGAATTAGTGTGCATCCCTGCTGCATACAGACTGCTAAACAGGCCGTGCTTGTAATGGTTTCAGCCTTCTGACAGGAGGATGAGGTAGCCCTGAGCAGCTCCAGGGAGATGGGGTGGGTGTGAGGGCGGGACGGGAGTTATATGGCCCCGTCACCACTATTGGACAAGGCATGAGAAATGACAGCCACGGCAGGGGAATGAAGATGGGGGGGAGATCTCCATGTTTTTCATTACCGCCCCCAGAGTGGTTGCGGCTAATGCAAACGCACGTTATTTTCCTCTCCAGCAAACGCAGGCAGCAGCAGCAGCAGCAGCAGCAGCATCAGCAATAGCAGGAGTGGTGCTGGCAACTTAATGATGTAGGGGGAAATGACAAATTTACAAGCGCTGTTTTCATTACATAGTGGAGGTGAAATCCAAAGGCTTGCTCTCCATTTGATTAGAGTCTGGTTTTGAATGTGCACATGGCGCCGGGTGTTCGCTTGATGCCCCGTACCCAAATGATTGCAGCGTGCGGCGTGTTGAACAACGGCCCAGGGATGGCAATGGAAAAACACTGTGTTCCGCAGCTTGAATGCCAGGCACATTTTAAATGTGTAAATTTGACTTTGTGTATGTGTATGTGTGTGTGTGTGCTTGTGATATATGTCTGTGTGTATGCATGTATATGTGCGTGCGCTTGTTCATGTGTTTATGTGCCTATTTATGCGTGTGTGTGTGTGTGTGTGTGTGTGTGTGTGTGTGTGTGTGTGCTTGTGAAATATGTCTGTGTGTATGCATGTATATGTGCGTGCGCTTGTTCATGTGTTTATGTGCCTATTTATGCGTGTGTGTGTGTGTGTGTGTGTGTGTGTGTGTGTGTGTGTGTGTGTTGTTTGCCCATGCCATAAGGATGTGTTGCCACAGAGAGGATCCACAGGGCTCCCATGGGCCTTAGGTGATGTCAGCAGCCCATATTATATGTTGAGCTCTTTCTCAGCTATGGCATGTGGCCTTGATCTACTGCTGTCATGTTCAGGGGGGCGACAGTGGTACAGTGGTAGAGAAGTCGTTTAGTAATCAGAAGGTTGCTAGTTCGATTCCCTGTCGAAGTGTCCTTGAGCAAGACACTGAACCCCTAATTGCTCCTGATGTGCAGTGTGCCATCAGTGTAAATGTAAAAAATGTGTATACATTGTAAGTCGCACATATGTAAGTCGCTTTGGATAAAAGCGTCTGCTAAATGACTAAATGTAAATGTAAATGGATGGGTGGGGAGGCTGCTGATGACTTTGTGAGTTATGGTACATACTGGATATTTGTAGATAATGGTACATTGAAATGGAAATTTCATTGGGGAGAATTTTGGGGAAAATAGGCTTATATTATTTATAATAGATGAATTTAGTATTGTCGTCTTTCACATGGATCAGTTGGTTTAGGATCAGGTGCCGTTGGCTGATCAAACTGAACCAAACCTTTCTACGTTTGCCGTGGTGTTTCCTGTGGAAGCAGGCGGACCTCTCCGCCTGTCTCTTCCTCAGTCTGCAGCGAGTGTCATGCAGGCCAAGATGAAAGAGTGGGAATGTATGTGCCCAGCCAGTGAGAGGAAAAGGGGAAGGAGGGGAAGGATAGAAAGAACACATGTCATCTGGAGAATTGGGAGGAGGAGCGGGCTGGTCAATTAGTGAAAACCCCACAGTCCATAGCAGTCGTTTCACTGACCTACTTAAGACTGCTCCCCACTCTGCATTTCTCCACAAAGCTGGTTATCAGAGAATTTATGAGTTACCGAGGAATAGATGGGTTTGGGGGACAGAAGACCATTTCATTTCTCTGCTTGTTAGCTAGTTTCATTGGCATCAGGGCTAATGCTACTTGTGCTAATGTGGCCTCAGTAGAGTTCTCTGCTTCTTTCTAACCAGCTCTCCCCAAACCGACTCACCCTGCTCCCTGCAACAGAATTGGATCCATATCCAGACCTGTTCCAAATACAGCTGTTATCTGGGCGTGCTGAAGTCCAGCAGAGGCTAGTAATTGGTCTTTCAAAGATAGTTCTCGACCTATGGTGGCCTGACTGCAGAGATTGTTTTGACTGATTGTGTTTTCAGAGGTTTCACTATAAAAGGACAACATGGTCTCGATCAGAGGGAGTACACCATACTGATTCATGTTCCCCTCCACAATTGTGTTGATTGACACACTACTTACCTGCACCACAGGCATGTTTTCCCATAACTGGTAACATCAAATAAAAAAAGGACAAACATGTCCCCACCCCCAAACTGACAAATATCAGGCTGTAAAAGCAGAGAAGCGATTACAAAATGACAACCCACCCCCCCCCCCCCCCGTGCCCCCCTCCGGCGTTGTTGGCTTGGATTCATTTGCGCTGCATTGTTGGACGAGTCAATTGATCTTTCCCAGGCGCCGTCCGTGCCTAATCTTGTGTTTGTGTGCTCCCTGATCCTTCACTAAGGGAGCAGTTGACACTCGTTTCGGCGGGGGACGCCTGGGCTTGATGGAGGGGCCTTGAGGGTCTCCCATTGACACCGCCGTGTGTGTGTGTGTGTGTGTGTGTGTGTGTGTGTGCGACTGGGCTTGATTGAGGGGGCCTCGAGGGTCTCCCATTGACACCGACTTGCATTTTCCGACGCGCAGGAGAAAGGTCAGGGTCGCCATGTTGGAACTAATTGCGCGAAACCGAAGGTCGCTTAATTAACGGACGTCGCATTTGCATCCCTGCTCATTTTATTACACATTGGATTTCTGTTTTAAATCAGATGGGGGGGTCCATAACATCAGTGTTTGACAAGGTGCATTGATGGGGGAAATGTATTACAGGGTCTCGCAACTCTCAGGATCCACAATTTCTCTCTCTGTGCTCTATTTGAATTTCTGGGGGTGATTCTTACAACCATTTGCTTTTAAACATCTTGCAAACAGAAGGCTCGCAAATCAAAAGATTAAAAGATGCTGCCTTGTTTCTCGAGTCACATGTCATGTTTGTGGGAGCATGTGTGGTTTAAAACCTAGTTTAGCGATCTGTGCCTAAAAACAGCCCAAGGATACCCCAACAGCTGTCAAACTAACAAGGCAAGGCAAGGACAAAGTGGGAGTTTGTCCTGCAGTGTGCGGTGTGACTGAAATGGGTGTCAGAGCAGACAGTACAACAATACCTTCAGGGGTACATTTTTATTAGATAAGCTAGCAAGCTAATGTTAACCATTTGGGCAGGTAAAATATCAGCAGCACAAAATGAATGGCATAAGTAAGAATAGAGGTATGAAATGACCTCATTCTTCTTCTAAGTATACTACTATTATTGATAGAGCCTGTAGTACTTGTGAGGTCGAACTAGTAGTTGCACAGCTGTAGTCACTTCAAGCACAGGCGTATGAGTCACTTATATAAGTGCACATCCATCAGTAATAGTAGAGGATCATAGGCAGGATCATGGCAGCTTGTCTGTGATAGTTTGACACTCCCTCAGCGCGTTTCTAAGACAAACGGCTCCATGTCCGATCGTTTGGGCGGTAGTCCTATTACTGTAATCTGCCACCCTCCGCTCCCAGCCTGTGACACCAATGCCCTTCATCGCGCCCCAAATGTGTTGTGCACATTTTCCCATTTCTGCCTCATTCAGAAAAGAAATTGATGCAGTTTGCCATGACTAATACCCCCCCCCTCCCTCCGTGTTATTCTGTCCCCCAGTTGCTGGAGCCCCCTGTTGTGAGGCACGCGGTGCACCACATCATCCGCTCCGTGCCGCAGAGCCACAATGGCCGCCATAACACCCGCCGCAGCTCGGAAACAAACAGCCATTTCATGCTGTCTAACAGCTTTTTCTCTCTCTCTTCTCTCTCTCTCTCTCTCTCTCTCTCTCTCTCTCTCTCTCTCTCCCAGGCTTCCCTTGACTCCCAGTAAGTAACTCTTCCCAGTTGGAGAGCAGCTCAACCCTACAACAGCAGCCATGGCAGAGGACACGGACATGCGCAATGAGCTGTCGGACATGCAGCAGCAAGCCGACCAGCTGGCCGACGAGGTGAGCAAAGCACACACACGGACATGGACACTAACAGGGATACACACTATACACATTTTTAAAACAGATTTTGGCTATCATCTCAAAATCATTAATCAAGTCCCTTCAAATAGACCCAGCGTTTCAAATCTCTCAGAAGTAGTCGCTCCACCATCGAACGTAATAAGTTTGCCTCAGTTCTCCAGGTATAATGTCCCATGGCGGGACTGGTAGACCCAAAAGTGCTTGCCCCCTGCATGTTAGCCCTCGCATTTTAGTCCCCTCAGTAGTGGTCCACATTTAAGCAATAAGCCCCAAGAGGCCGTGATTTGCGCTGATTTTAGAACAGGTAAGGGGAGTTGTTAGGCACGACGCGAAGCGGAGTGCCTAAAACCGCCTTACCTGTTCTAAAATCAGCGCAAAACACGGACTCGCGGGGCTTATTGCTTTTCTAAAACTGTCACTACAAATATCTGATATGGTTTCATTAAATAACGACCATTACATTTAAGAAACAAAATAGTTTAATAACAAACTGTCATTCTTCCGCCACTACAAAGTATAGTTCCTAAATAAATCGTTGCCATGCAACAGCCAGATGGAACACTTGCGCTACCGACAAAAAAGGGGTGCTGTAATTTGGACGCCAGTACGATTTCAGTGACGACTCGCACCTATCTATGTCCCGTCACTGCCATAATCTCTCTCCCCTCTAGGCCAGCGACAGCTTTGTAACGTCTTTCTTTCTTTGAAATATTCCATGCGCAGTAATATGGAATGTTATCATAGAATGTTATGAGGACAACTTGAAAGGTTATGCTGCATTTTACAACGGCATGGAACGCTATTTAGCCAATCACAATCAAGGATTGGAACAATCAGTTTTAGAATAGTTCTTTCTACAATGGTTCTCTATGAGACATGGCACCTTCAGTGTTAGTCCCCTCCCCTCTGTTTACGGTGGGACTTCAGTAAGCTCCACACACACACAGATGGTGCAGGCTGAATCACACGCCCCGCCAATGCTCTCCGCTTTCTCACAGTCACACCGCCACCTCTGCCACTCCCCACTATGTGTTATTATGTGTGTATGTGTACAGTATATGGGTTTGTGTGTGTGTGTGTGTGTGTGTACCTCTGTGTGTCATGTAGTTTGTTAGTGTGTGTTTGAATGTGTATTCCTCACTGTGTGTGTGTGTGTGTGTGTGTGTGTGTGTGTGTGTGTGTGTGTGTGTGTGTGTGTGTGCATGAGAGAGATAGAGAGAGAGGGAGAGATAGAGAGAGAGGTAAAAAGAGAGGGGAAAAGAGTGGGATAGAGAGAGAGAGAGAGAGAGAGATGGTGGGAGGGTCCACCTGCACTCAGTGCTTACATAACGCTGCAGCATTCACTGAGCAAGCGGACGACTGAGAGGGATGAGTGTGTGTAGAGTTAGAGATAGAGAATGAGCATGAGAAAGAAAGGGAGGAAGAGAAAGACAAAGACAGAAAGATCAAGATAGAGAGAGAGAAAGAGAGAGAGAAAGAGAGAACCGATGAGTGTGTGCTGAGTGTGAGCTGTGGGCTGGGAGTGGAGCGGAACGGAACGTAGCCCTGGAGCGCTTGAGCGGCGCTGACTGCTGTAGTGCCCACCCCCCCACCCCCACCCGCACCCCCACCCCCACCCTGCCCATTCAGCCCCACACACCCACCCCTGATGCAGCCTCACAGCTGAGCACAGGATGCAAACGCAGAATGAAAACATTATTCATGGTCCAGTTTGAAATGATCTACATACTATGCTCTGATGAGGGAAAGAACCCGGGTAAAACAACATGGAGGCCTTTTCCCCTCCTCATTTGACAAATACTTTAGTAGATAATTGCCTCGTGACATGAATTATTTGAAAGCAGGCCTTTTAAAATAAAGGCAGGTGGAGGGTTTGAGTGAAATAATTGGGAATGACAGTAGGCCCATTTTAGAGCTGTTGGAGGGGCAGCCATTTTGAGTCCTGGGTAGTATAAACAGTTGGACGCCGGGCTGTGGTCACTCCTACAATGAGATGGGGAGGCAGACTCGGCTTCCGTTAGTTCCCCAGGATGCCCTGTCCACATCAGCTGTCCACTCCCTCCCTCCGACCCCTCCTGACCCTTCCAACCCCACCCCTCTCCCCCAAGGAATGTGGAGAGAGGCAGTTAGCCGCTCTGATCCAACCCAAGCAGCGTGAGCACAGACAGGCAGGATGAGATGCTTCAGCTCGCTCACAGTCAGCCCGCGCCCCTCAGCCACCCTTCTGATGCTCTATTCTATTTAGAGCTTAAATGAAATAATAAAAGAAATAGGAACATTCGCCTGCCATGCACAACTAAAAATAGAGACGCCTTGTTCAAAGTGCTGCTAGAAAAAAAAAAGGAGCTCCTGTTCCTTCACAGTGGCAGAGCAGAATGATTTTCTTGGCTGATTTAAATATATACGGAGGCTACATAGACCTGATTACATTTTACTAATATATCTGTAACTACGACAACAACAACAAAATAATGTCATTTAGCTCAAAAATGCTCATGTTGTCACCATCCTTTGGTAATGATTCTCAGAGTTCTATAAGTAATTTGTAATATTTGCATATTGAATCAATATCTGCCATTCACCCACGCGTATCTAATTACATTTTGAAAATCAGTGGAACACTACATCTTCTTTGTCTAATAATCAATAATGACTGTCATGTTGCATGCAAGGCCAATAGCTTCACAGTCCAAACTGCAATTGAGCCTTTCCTCACTTCTTTTCTTTTTGTTCCTGCTCACTATTCTTCATTTCATTTTGACAGGACACGAGTGGATTCTATAGAGATGAATAATTCAGGATTTGGTTCTGAGGCAGTACACAGTATTCTGCAAATATTTAGGGCAGACAACAGACTTAATCATCATCCTAGAAAAACATCTGCAGAATTCTTTCCATCATTGCAGAAGGGGATGTTGCGTCCACAATGGAGCGTTTTCTAGAAATGTTGTTGCTGGAGACACATTGATCGGTTTTCCATTGATTTCTCTCTCTGCCACAGTGGCGTTATGGATTTCCATCTCACTTTGATGTGTGGTTTCATATTGTTTTCTTTTATTGCTTATTTCGGCACATAATGTGTTCCTTTCCTCCCCCCACAGTCACTGGAGAGCACTCGTCGTATGTTGCAGCTGGTGGAAGAGGTAAGAAACATTAGTCATTTTATTTCTGTAGAGCCCAAGCTACAGCTGATACCTTTTTGTGCAAATATGAATTCTTAATTCAATTGGTCCCTTTTACCAAACACAAATATAACAATAATGTAATATTCCTACATGGTTTGATATTAGAAAGGGTTTCAATCCATTAAGCATTAGATGAGCCTTATTGTCATTATTCAGTCTCAAATAACAAAATAGGGTTTAGATTCTCTTGAATTGGTTTATTGATAACCTGTATATTAAATTACAGTTACGGCATGGCATTGTTTTTGTATCGGTCAATACTCTTCTCTTGACAAATGAGCTTTGATCCGCATTGAGATTGAAAGTTTACAGCTGGATCGAAAAGGATGCTGCCAGTGTATCCAGCCTGCACACTCAGTAGACTAGAGACAGTATGTGTGTGTGTCGGTGTGGGTGGGGGGGGGAGGGGAGGGAGTGAGTGTGTGTGTGTGTGTGTGTGTGTGTGTGTGTGTAGCGGCAGAGGAAGAGACGGCCACAGGCTCTGACGACAAGCCTCTGCAGCATATCTCAAGGTCATATTGATAATCAGTCTGTGGTATCTGCCAGCCGGCGACCATTAGAGGCAGATGAGGAGGCCGATAATGCGCCTCACAGGTGACAATCAGACAGTTGGCCGCAAGACAGAGGAGCACTGTGGATCGAACAGGAGACGGGCTGTACGGGAGAAGCCTGAGCAGAGAGAGAGACGAGATGATGGAGGGGGAAAAATAGCCACGTTAGTCAGCCGAGTTAGTCACCGATGCTGATCTGTCACCGACAAGCGCGAGAGAGGGGGCAGTAAAAGCTCTGTAAAAGGGTAGTCGATTGTGAATTTGGGTGGAGGTACGCAGGGGTGATGACAAATGGAACGAGGAATGAACCTTCCCCCATCACCACATGTCCCCCTAACCCCAACCCCCCTACACACACACACCCCACACCCGAGAGCAACCACCCTGCGACATTCCACAACGCAAAGGAGCTGAATTGATGTTACCACATGCATTATTTACACGGGGGAAGCAGGTTGACGCCAGCCTTGAAATGCTGAGTAGAGACACCGCGGGTCACGGTGGAAAACATATTTCCCCTCCAGGGACACATTTAAGGCCACTTTAGGGGCCTCTTGCATAGACAGGATGCTGCCTAATCTCGGAATAATTTACACACAGCCTTGCCTCCCGATTGCTCCGAAACGTCGATCGACGCTTTTCATTCGCCCAGAAGTGCTGAAGCAGCGTCAGCCATGCTGATTTACGCTCCCAATCCACACCAGGTGCCTCGTCTGAGAGATGTTTCTAAATGGACCCGCACAAAAAAAAGAGGACAACTCAGCAAGATTATTGCCCCAAGCTAATTACGTGGACATGATTCTATATTTATTTTTTTCGCTCCATTGTGCCTGTGTGGTTTCCTGTGTGGGGGAGTAGATAAGACCCCGGTGACACAGTGTTCATGGTCATTGGCTGCTCTGTGCAATGGCAATACTATTATTGACAGCAATCTCACTTGAATAGAGTCAATATTTAGAATTCGGTGATTATAGATCTGAGGGTTTTTCCAGACCTTGGTAGCAAAACTGTAAGAAATACTCCTGTGTTTTGAGTATTTGTGACTTAGTTTTTTAAAACCTTTTGTTATGGATGAAATTGAATGTGTTACAATACATTGGGTATATATTTAGCTTGTCGTAGATGTCTGTCATGGATGTCGATTACTTATTGGGTTATACTCATAAAAATGTAATGACATTTTATTATTGCTTCCTATATCTTTTTTTTAATGACATTTAACCTTGAATGTTTTGCTTTTGTCAATAGAACGTTTTTAACCCGTTAGGTAGTTAATGTAGGCTGTTTGTTGGCCCAGGCATATTGGTCTAAAGATGAGCCCATATCATGTATAGGCATCACGTGACTGGTTGAGAACATGGTAGCAACCATATATCAGAAGAAGGCTTATTCCAGTGATCTGGAATCATGATCCACTTCTCTATAATGGGATATCATGATTTCAGTCTCTGTGATGATAAACCTATTTTCCCCTTACTTGACTTTGCTCAGCACTGCTCCTCACTGATTTCTCTCTCTCTCTCTTTGTTTCACTCTCTTAACTTCTCTTCCTTCTCTCCTTCTGCCCTTCCCTTGTGCGTGTCCTTGCGGCGCTTCTCGACGGGTAGAGTAAAGATGCCGGAATCAGGACTTTGGTTATGCTGGATGAGCAAGGAGGTAAGTCTGGACACATCTGGGGCAAGAGGAAGGGGACGCGCATCTGAGTTAGTAACGGCACTAAACTTTTAGAATAATATCATCTTCATTTTACTTTTCTAACATGTACAGGGACAGTGTTTCAAGTTTAAAAGTATGTATCAAATTCGAAACTATTGATTATTAAACTCTTTAAACATTAACATGATACAGTGCGATTTGAAGCATAAATCAATGTAATTTAATATGAAGGACGTATATCTATGTAAGATGGTATACAACTAGTCTATTTAAATATTTGACACCAGATATCATGAAGCATGCGGTTCTTTATTGAATCCCTTTCTTTTCATTAACAACTGTCTTATCCATTTTCCTCCTTTTCAATAACATCTTGGATTCACAACAAACAGCCATTTATAACTGTTCTACTTCTATTCTATTTTCTATTTTGTTTTTACCACAAAACGGAGAATATTTGGCCTTGACACAATGTATCCTAGGAGAGTATTTACCACATCAGTCCATCCAAGACGTAAGATTCCTCAGGCGATCGTGATTTGGGTTAGACTGTTTGGTTCAAAATAGCGACTCAAAATGACTGCCATCCTCACTGTTACCTAAGGATACCATGACGAATGGTAAACTAGTGCAACAGTTACCCTCCGTGGGTGATATATTCCAACCAAAACGATCGATTTAGCTGGTAATGACAAAATCCACACTTCTTCATGACACACACTAACACACCTTTGTATGATCCCTGGTCAAAAAGAACAGCATCATCATCTCATCTTGTTGAACTTCATGCGCCAGGTGCCAAGCACAGCCTCCTCAATTGTTAGGTCTACTAATGTGACAGTCGGACACATGTTTTCAGTATCGCTTGTTTAACTTGTAGAGACGGAAGAAGCAACATAATTGCCCTTGCCAAGACTATTAGCCTTGGTCGGCTTTTGTGACTGGCTGGTGCTGGGAAACCACCCCAACCAAAGCTGATAATTAGCCACTCTCGTTGGCATCGTCTGCAGTGGGGATGAGAGCACAAATCTCCACCCATCCGCTCAGACCTCCAGGCTTGGCTGCTAAAGCCTATTTAAACGAGACTCCAGCCGTATAAGCAGGCCTCACACTCTGACCTCTCCTAGTTAGTAAACGGCACCGACCTGTGAAGAGGACTTAAAGGGGAAGCCAGACCAAGATGCGCTAAGTCCCACCACAAAATGCATGTCACAAATGCAGTGCACTTAAAAACGGAGGCCCCATATATATATCCCCATATACAGTATATGCCATATATAAATATCCCCAGCCTCAGTGAGGTGTGTAATTTAATCAATTTTACATCATTATCAATATGGAGACGAACCTGACAGAGCCTAACAAAGACTTACTCTTCCAAAGGTTTAAAAACCTTATTAAATGCATGAGAAAATGCATCAAGAGGCTGTGTGTCAGAATGAACAAGGAAAAAAGTTGTACATAATTATTGATGCCCAGCAGATAGAAAGAAAATCCACTGATGACTCATCACCAAATGATTGTGTTTACATTTAGCATGAACACATTAAAGTCAGAGCTGGGAAATATCATGTTGGACATTCCAAATTCCGAGTTGTCTCGAATACGCGTGGGGAAATAAACTAGCCTGCCTGTTACTTTCAAAACCAACGATTGGGTGAACTTAGCGTCGACGGGCTCTTGTAAGCCATGTCCATTTATAGAAATGTTCTGAAATGTTCTTCACACCAAAATTGGACAAACATGTTAATGTTCATCATGTTGGATTCATGTGACAACACGCTACTCTTGTCTAATTTTGGTTAGTTGCTAGGCTGCGTCACGCCTCTATGCCACCACGCTGGCTCTCCCTTTTACACAGACGCCGATTCGGCTCTGTGACTACCTCCACTGCCAGCTCAGAGGCGGACCAGGAATGACCCCCCCCATTTCCGTCCTTATGCCTTTCATGCAGAACGGCGAGGTGGAATGATGGTGCAATATCCCTGCCCTGAACAGGCTGTATAAAAAGCCTCGTTGTTGTGATGTTGTGACACCTCTACTGTATATCGACTGCCGGCTTGTTTTGAGAAGCGTCGGATAAGATAAGAGTTAATGATGCTTAATGCTAATTGAGATAATGAGTTTAACGGTGCAATACTCCAGGGATTGTACAAACGTGACTGGCTCAATTGGCCGACACTCACTTTAACCATTCCTATACCTGCCCCACTTCTTCTCCTTTCCCTACTCTTTAGAAGCCCCACATAATTGCCTGTAGACCTCATATCCCGTCCTCACAACTAAAATAGACAGTCCCATCCCCCGCCACTGCATCGCTGTCAATCACCAAACCTAGCCACCCCCTGTCATTTTTCATTGATCTTCCCTTGGACACACAGATACTAACTATAAGCTAGCCATTGTTCCACATGTCGGGGAAGGCTTCTCCCAACACAGGCTGTGCACCGAGTGACATTATCAACCAGTGGCCGCCCACACACTAAGCCCAGACACCGACAGATCAAAGCTTCCTCTTTAATTCAACCCGGATGTCTAATTAAAGGCTTGAAGCGGCATGGCCCTTATCTCCTGAGGTGGCCACGATAGACCACACAGTCCTGTCCAAGAACAAGGCCCTTTTCATTAATTTCCTTAAAGTTGTTAAATCTTTATATTCAGAATGCCCCTTTTAGGAGAGCCTTTTTTTCTAAGCTCTTACTTCACAATTTTTATCTTTTTTCAGCTTAAGATGGACATATAAACGTCTCAGAATGATGGGTTCCAGAATAACTGGAATGATTTCTTTATTTTGTTGTTCCTTTAAATAGGTTATGCTTTAATTTTAACAGACTAAAGAAGGAGAAGTTGTGAAAAGGATTTCATCAAGCTCAAGGTTCAAGTGTTGTTTAATTCTACAAAAGCAAGAGAGGAATATTTGGGTTATAGAATAGATGTATAGTGGGGCAACAGAGCCCTAATGCTCCATGCCTAAAATACTGAATAACATGTACACAGCCTCAGTGTATTCATGAAGTCACTCTATTAAGTACTCTTTGAATTACAAAGTCTGCATAACATACTTTGGCGATGTCCCTCAAACTGACCACGTAAAAAAAAAAAACTCACAGTTGAGTGTTCCCCGTCCAGAGATTGACACCACACTTAGCCCAGCAAGCAGTTTTCATTTCTTTCACGCCCAGTACAATACTCATTCCACTGCTGTCATCCCTTTGTCCTGACCAGAACAACTCGATCGTGTTGAAGATGGCATGAACCATATCAACCAAGACATGAAGGAGGCCGAGAAAAGTTTAAAAGGTTTAGGGAAATGCTGTGGCCTATTCATATGCCCATGTAACAAGTAGGTACTGAACACATTGCTGGAAGGTTCTTCTGCGTATGTGGTGGCGTCCATTTTGTTATTTTATTTCATTTCTTTTTTGGTTTTCGTTCGTTCGTTCGTTTTTTTTTTTGTCAAAGTGAATGTCTGAAGTTCCTTGTCCTCTCTTCTTTGTCCTCTCTTTCCTCCTCTTTCCTTTCTCTTTTTTCCTTTCTTCTTCTCTTCTGTGCTTCATTCTGTGGGGGATAAATTACTTGTGTTTAATCAGAGCAACTGGAGCGCATCGAAGAGGGAATGGACCAAATCAATAAGGACATGAAGGATGCAGAAAAGAATTTGAACGATCTAGGAAAATTCTGTGGTCTTTGCTCCTGTCCGTGTAACAAGTAGGTGCTTGCCTGCCTGCCTGCCTGCCTGCCTGCCTGCTATTAATAAATAATAGTGATGATAGTCATAATAGCTTTGTAGCGGCGACTGGTCCATGGCAGCTGAAGCTCGAGTCCCAAGCCTTGCATCCAGCCTCCCCACCAACCCCCTAACCCCATAATCTTCACTGTGACCTGCCCTAGAGGAAGATTGAGCATGAGGCATGCTCACATAATCAACACACACGCACACACACACACACACACACACACACACACACACACACACACACACACACACACACACACACATAAATAGGTATGCATTAACAGCCATTTATATACTCACAAAACTAAGTGCACACACAGCAGCTTCACAAGCCCTGGCCTCAGGTATTTTATTCCCATCATGGTGTCCAGCCATTACGTATGGGCCAACCGTTAAACTGCCTTGAAACTACAGCCTTGAGGCACCCTTTTAACCATGACTCAGCACCTTCTCTATTCATTCATGTTGTGGAGTACCTTAGAAGTGCGTAAAATGGCAAATTCCAGAACACGCAGCTCTCTTGGATCGGCAAAGAACACAGTTCCATACCGGAAAGCCTTTCCCACATTTGAATGACCTAGATAGGGCCCTATTCTGGGTACAGAATCCTGCCATTCCGGATCAGAACTTCCTAAAATAAGCCCAGCTGTAGTAGCCACAGTAGTAGAATTACTTTAAAGAAAACCCCAGCTTGATGTCATGACAATGCTCAGTCTACATCCCCAGCTCCCCACTCCTCTGCACTCACACCAGGGCTACCAACAGAACCTCCCCAAAACATCTCCCATCCTCTTCTCATGCCCCCTCCACTAGGGGTCTACTGGCTAGTCTAGGTCCTCATGTGCATGCCAACATTAAGTACACTACACACCCATTCTAGCCTTTGTGCTAGATGTAGCCCACAGACCTTTTTCCACTTTGCAACCACTTCCATGAGTGCCACGTACTGGAATGACCAGTTAGCATGTCCGTGAATGCCCATGCATGCTGATGCAACTCAATGCTACTGATGCTAATGATGCTACTAATATTCATGAAAATGAACTCTTAAATGATGCCTAGTTAGTATTAACTGCAAGCGTGAACTGTGGAAACACAGAATCAGATAGACTGAACAATTACCCTACAGTAAAACCCTACATTTAAGAGTATTTCTCTTAAATACTAATTTCTTTAACCTTAAAAGACCTGAGTATTGGCTAGTAAATGCCAGGCTAATATAGGAAAATGAAAGTGAAAGAGAAGGTGTTTAGTGTCTGGAGGGGGGAATTAAAAGGCTGAAGCTCAGTGTCTGCTGTAGCTTCGGCGAAACACCAAGGTTATGTGTATTCGCTTCCTCCCCATAGGGAAAGGGGGATGGGTGGGGGTGACGAGCAATGGCAGAGAACTGGGTCAGGCACAGAGAAGACACAGAGTCGAAAAAACCATCTCAGAGCAAGGCGTTAACGCACACCCTGGCGGGATTTAGTATCGCGTGTCGGAGGAACAGTCAGTGGGGCTGCTCTTTCCCTCCCTAAATATGAGAAGAGAGGAAAGCTACCCATCAGTGTATGTTGAGTTGAAGCTTTGATAGACCGTCACTTAGATGCGACACTCAGATGTTCTTTCCCTCTTTCGCTCTCTCTTTCCCTCTCTTCTTTCAGGGGGTTGTTGAGCTTGCCTGTGGAGCAAAGCCTCTATGTCAGTGTCAATCCCAATCACACTTTTCTCAAATCTAATTTGCATGATGTAAAGCCTTTCGACAGCAAGCGAGAAAAAAACTCCTGCACCGAAGACTCCATTTTGGTCTCATCAGAAGCGATATTTGCGACGCTGAAGCGAATTATATTTTCATAAAACAAATTTCCTGAGATGTAATAAGAGCGCACAGGGGTTTATTATTCGCTAAAGGGCCTCGGGCAACCAATAGGCAAGTCACAGTCGAGGTTTTACCCGCCGGTGTATTTACTGTTGAGCCACATTCGCTCCGCCTCAGCATGGCACTGCTAGTCAATGCCCAAGAGATGCCAGGGGGCGGAGAGAAAAGGGAGAATGAAACATTCCCTCGGTCCGTCACTTAAAATGAAAACTCTAGCAGCAGAGCGAAAGCTTTCGCTGCTCTCTCTCTGCACAAAACATGAGTTATTATTCCCCAGGATCCAAGGTTAACCATGCACATAGAGGGGAAACTGCGGACGGAATGCCAGTGCTTTCACATGTGGGCCCAATTTAGACTGCGAGAGAAAGAAAACGATATGCAAAACCCTCCAGTCTTCCATTTTGAATACTCAAGAACTAAGTTTGGGAAACTGAGTTTCCCTGAAGGTATTGAAAGGGGGCAGCCATCCGGCAGACCCTTCTGCAGGCAGAAGAAGGGACATAAATTACCCTAATGCCAGCACACCTGTTTCACCTAATGGCTGTTTTGCCTAGCCAGGGAGCCTATTTCTAGGGGCGACAGTGGTACAGGAGGTAGAGAAGTCGTTTAGTAATCAGAAGGTTGCTAGTTCGATTCCCTGTCGAAGCGTCCTTGAGCAAGACACTGAACCCCTAATTGCTCCTGATGTGCAGTGTGCCATCAGTGTAAATGTAAAATGTGTATACATTGTAAGTCGCTTTGGATAAAAGCGTCTGCCAAATGACTAAATGTAAATGTAATGTAAATGTACCCTAATGCCAGCACACCTGTTTCACCTAATGGCTGTTTCGCCTAGCCAGGGAGCCTATTTCTAGGGGCGACAGTGGTACAGGAGGTAGAGAAGTCGTTTAGTAATCAGAAGGTTGCTAGTTCGATTCCCTGTCGAAGCGTCCTTGAGCAAGACACTGAACCCCTAATTGCTCCTGATGTGCAGTGTGCCATCAGTGTAAATGTAAAATGTAAAATGTGTATACATTGTAAGTCACACATATGTAAGTCGCTTTGGATAAAAGCGTCTGCTAAATGACTAAATGTAAATGTATTTCGTATATTCTGCCCTCTCTTTCTAGCCAATCAAGAGTGGAAAACTCCTCAGGCGTCCTAGGAGTGCAGTCTCTCTATTACTGGGCATGAGGAGGAGATAGCGCCCAACGGGCACTGAGAGTCTATCAACAACAAACAGCAGGCTGAGCAAATAGGGCGGGAGAGTCCATTTCAGATACGAGGCTTACCAAAATGGCTGCTATACTTAGAGAGAACATGCAGCATTTTCTCCGTAGACTTGCAGTTAATCTTCAGGTTATGTTTTTTTCGGGATATGGAGGCAATACATTCTCAGACGTATCTGTAATTATAATCTCTAGCAAAGAGATTGAAAATGTCAAGAAAAGGGTAGGGTGACAGGGCACTCTTTCCTCCAGTTCATTTTTTCCGTTCACAGTTATTTCCACTTGTTCCCCACCGGTGTGGCAGTCTTGTTCCTCTGTGTTGTCTGTCTTGCTGAGGCCTGTCCTGTTTGTTGTCTGTCATTGTCGGACTCGGAGCATCTCTCCGTTAACACATGAGAGATCACTCTGCTACATAGAGGAGTCATAGCAAAGAAAGGAAGGGGGGGGGAGAGGGAGTGAGGGAGGGAAAGGATGGAGAGAGAAGGGGAATGAGGGGATAAAGACTGGAATTTAGAGGGGGGGACCACCTCCAAGAGTATCTAAATCTCAACAGTCAAGGAGAGGTATATTTCACAGGGAACAGGGTTTGTCTTCATGTGTCGTGTCCAGTGGAGAAGGCAGCATGTGAAGAACAGACGTTAATAAGAGAATGACCTCTCCCTCATTCCTGGTTTGCCTCTCTCTACTAGTCTAACTGTTTGCTTCCTGTCATTTTTGTCGGGAATTTGTTGTATCATTTTTTTTTTTTCACTTGTCTGTGTACGTCTGTGATGAAAATGGCTTCCGTGTGGGCGATAAAAAAAAAACTGAAAGCACAAACAAGCGAGTCTGCTCCCCAAGCACGGAAGCATCCGACAGGGGCCCGGAGCTCTCTCACTCTCTCTCCCTGCGTCTCCGCATAGGATGAAGACCGGTGCAAGCAAGGCCTGGGGCAACAACCAGGACGGGGTGGTGAACAGCCAGCCCGCCCGCGTGGTGGACGAGCGTGAACAGATGGCCATCAGCGGAGGCTTCATCCGCAGGTGAGAGTGGGGGGCAGGGCGGAGGCTGTCTCAGGGCAGGTTGGGTGCTGGGGGTTGGGAGGGATGGGCAGACATAAAGCTACAGAGCGGGGAGTTGGAAATGGTTCCAATACATATCGCTGGCAAATATATACATATAGAGTAGCCAGGAACTATTTGGACGGGGACACAATTTTCTTCTTCTGTACTCAAGCACATGGACTTGAAATGAAAGTCAATAGACTCTGTCAATAGATGGCTGCAAAGATTGCACTTGCAACAACAGACTGGTAGAACATATGCAACCTTTTGCTGTACACCTTAACTCCCTCAAGACGTAGAGTCTGCTGATGAAGGGTTATAAAGGTGGAAGTGCAGCTGGAGGTTTGTGCCAAGGAGCAGAGTGGCCCTGTGGGGGGGGGGGCAGTCTAAAGACTCACTGGGGGCTCAGGAAGACAGCTGGTGTGGTGAACTGGGGAATGGAACTGGTCCTTGGTGTCATGAGATCAGGTCAGCAAGATCTGAATAGGTGTGTGTGTGTGTGTGTGTGTGTGTGTGTGTGTGTGTGTGTGTGTGTGTGTGTGTGTGTGTGTGTGTGTGTGTGTGTGAGTGTGTGTGTGTGTGTGTGTGTGTGTGTGTGTGTGTGTGTGTGTGTGTGGGTGGGTGGGTGGGGGGAGAATGGCGGGGATGACGACGACACACACTGTTGAGGTCCAGGGGGGATTTGGGATGTCAAAGGGGACTGCATAATTGGGACAGGACAGAGAGTTGAGATGGGTGGAAACTATGGGACCTCTCCCAGTGATCTTACACAGTCAGCATATGTAATCCTGCCTAATGCAGCACCTTGGTAACCTGTAGGGATGGGGGACCTCCTATGCCGTCTGCCCTTGTGTGTGTGTGGGTGTGTGTGTGTGTGTGTGTGTATATGTATATGTGTGAACGTATCTCTGCTGAGAGATAGAGTGTGTGTAAAATGTGGGAGTGAGTGTGTAAGATAGATTGAGTGTGATTGTGTGTATGCAAGAGAGCACATATTGGTTTGTTTGTGTATTATCGCATGCTGTGTATGTGTGTGTGTGTGTGTGTGCTTGTTTACATGTCTGCGTGGCTATGTGTGTCCTCTGGCGTACCGCCCGGGTTATGACGCCTGTCTGTGTTTGTGTGTGTGTGTGTGCAGGGTAACAGATGATGCCCGGGAGAACGAGATGGATGAGAATCTGGAGCAGGTGGGCGGCATCATCGGCAACTTGCGCCACATGGCTCTGGACATGGGCAACGAGATTGACACCCAGAATCGCCAGATTGACAGGATCATGGAGAAGGTATGGCTAATGTATCACCAGACCTGAGGAATCCCAGAAAAACGGTGTTAGGTTATGTTCATTTATAGCACGTAGTCATGATTGTATGGATTATGGAGCTTGTGAAGTCATCAGGGATCTCAAAACAAGTTGACAACATTTGCATGTAATTTGTGACTGTAGAAATTGTGTTAGAATATTTTGAGTCAGTCCTCAAGAATCAAGGAACATACTCAACCATGATGTGAAAGCTCGAGAACATGAAAACATATAATCATTTACATTTACATTTAGTCATTTAGCAGACGCTTTTATCCAAAGCGACTTACATATGTGCGACTTACAATGTATACACATTTTACATTTACACTGATGGCACACTGCACATCAGGAGCAATTAGGGGTTCAGTGTCTTGCTCAAGGACACTTCGACAGGGAATCGAACTAGCAACCTGCTGATTACTAAACGACTTCTCTACCACTGTACCACTGTCGCCCAATCAGTGATATTTACAAATGCATGCATAGGCAGACAAAACTAAGACCTCCTTGGGCAGAAAAAATAAACAAACTATACTATCAACAACAACATGTGCAGGGACAGGTAACTTATTAGCGCTGTTTCTTCTGTTCAGGCTGATTCCAACAAAACCCGGATTGATGATGCCAACCAGCGGGCCACAAAGATGCTCGGCTAGGCGCCCAGAGCTGGTGCTTTTACCAACAGTGCGGTTTGTCGAAAAAACGCAAACATGCTTTTATCATGGTATTAACCTTCTCGGTTTGCACACATGCACATATCACCTCCCCCCCATTGTAAATGTTGTTCTGTGTGTTGTCTGTCAGCTTTTTCAATGATTGTCCTCGTAAAAAAAAAAAATGATTTCTTATACTCCGTATCATTTTTTCCAAAGGTTGTATATAGTGCTATCTTGATGGCTCTAACTCACTTGTGAAGTTTTTATTCTCTTTATCATATATATCTATATATTATATATCACAAGTATATATATACATATATATGATATGTACTCTTTGCTGGATGAAAACTATATTAGGAATGCTGTACAAGGCGTTTTTTTTCTTTTTCCAGTATATCAGTATCGTCTTAGTAAACTGTGTCATTCCATGAGGCTACTGTCATGATCCTTATTTTGATGTTGTCATGACAAATGACGAAGGGGGAAAAGATGATCAACTTACTGATATGAATTCAGAAAAAGCACTTACAATCGATGGCTGTCTTTGGTTAATTATCCATCACCACACATCAGTTACTGTTTAGACAATGTGCAACTAGACTCTGTAGCCGTAATAGACATTGCATTCCAAGTGATGTGAATTGTGCGTTTCTGCATGAGCAATGGTAGATTTTAGTCTTATAAATAAAAACTTGTTTGAACAAAAAAAAAATCTTGAAAAAAAATATATGAACACATGGCAGTAGCGAAAAATCAACAAACGCATGCTCAGTATTAGGACACAGTTGAACGTTTCCATATTCCTGCAAGTTTGCAATAGTGCCACTCTTTCTGTCAATATTCTATTTACAGACTGTGACCATTGTTGTAAAATAATGCACAATGATCTTGGGGGGGGTGAGGCAAAGCTGAAATAAAATGTAGAGGTGGTACCCCAAAAAAACCTGTTTTTCTTAATGAATATGCAGTTCAGTGAAGGATGTTGAATATGTGCAGACAGGATGGGGACTGGCTGTTATCTGTAACATAGGTTTTGGATGCTCTGAAAAAAATAAAAAAAATAAATAAACGTTTGCAATGTAAAGCAAAGATGCATATTTCTGAGAGACCTTACTTTTATAAGAAGACTGTATCCTGTTAGTTTATTCTCCCCCCATGTGGTTTGTGATTGGTAAAAAAAATACATCTATAATAATCTGTAACAAAAAATCAAACAAAAGGGTTTTTGTTGCTTCTGTACTTCGAGCTATGCACACCAAATCGCTGAAATGTTGAATAGTTGGTATAAGAAGACAAACACATACATACCTTACCTGAATGACACATAGGTTAAGCTGTGAGATTGATGTCTTCGACGCATGTAATATTAAAACCTCCCTCTGTATCCTGTCGGTCTGTGAAAGTGGTTGACTTTTTTGTAGCTAGCTGAATTGATTAAAAGTAATAAACCCCTACTCACTGTATGTAGGTTGTCTTTTTGTCTGACGAGAATCACAAGTTCAATCATAGGCCGACTGTTTCGCCAGTAAACGCTGGCTGTGTTAGACATATTCTGACCTTTGGGGGGTATGATGCCAAGTGGATTGCACATTCGCCCTGTAACATTGTCCCTCAGTAGCCATTCACCCCTATGTATTTAAATATTTACGTGAGAATGAGGTCAAATTATGCCCAATTCCAGATATCTTGTAACACTTATTAAAGCTTACATTACACAGCAAGCCACTATGATAGTTTTTGTCCACCCGTACAATAGATGTCGTGTGGGTTTACATCTCATATAGTGATGCAATCTATTAATGCATTGATGTAATACATACATACTGCATTCACTAAATAGTACACAGACTGTGGAGTGAGACTCCTATGAGGCACTTCCTGGAAGATCCAACACGGTTGACTCATGGAATTTGGGAACCGCAGACATTTGTTGCTGAGGTTTCAAGGTTGATCAAGACTAAAAGCTATGCATCCTTCTCAGTTTCCCACAGGATCAACGACTGACCGCAAAACATGGTGTCATGTTGTTACATACTGTATGCACAGAATCACTGTTACATACATAGTAGTATCAGTGTTAACCACAAAGTTTATACATCAGGAAAAGACATCTTCCCCTTTAAGGATATGCCACTACAGAATGGCATTTTAAAGCTAACAGTAGGCAATAACTGCATCAAAGGTGTGCCTGGCATTTCACTTCCACCCTTTTGTTTGGGGGGGGGGAATCCTTTGTGAATCTCGACAGGTGCAGAACATAAGTAAAATACCTAAGATAGCTTCATGTTATGAGCAAGAGACACCCAAGCAATAGATATGCAAGGAGACAGCCTTCTACTTTTTAACCTTAGGCAGAAAACCAAAGCCTTGCTGTTGTCTTTAATCATATCCAGCTGCCTACTTTAATGTGTCAGTGATGACAGCCTAAGCCAAGCTTACGTAAATTCAGTAAACATCAAAGTGTGTTTATGTATAAAGCTAGCATTTTGACCTTGTCATTGTAAGATTTGCTTTTTATTGGGGAATAGATCTAACCATTTGCTATTCGATAAGCATGGTTCATTTGTGACTCCTGTTTATATCACATAGCATGAACAATATCTACGCCATGAGCATAGGCTAAGACTTTACGGGGCATAAGGGCATTTTATTAATATCTTGTGATAAACACTGAATGAGAGTGTCTTTTAATTAAGTTAACTGTAATTGTACATTTCCTGAGTAAAAGGTACACTTTAAGGTAAAAAAAATGAATCTGGCTAGCAGTGACCGAGACCTTCATTCAGGATGAGCCCAGTCCTTTGTTTCGTCCCTGTTTGGACCCAGGTAGCGTCTAGGAGCGGAGAGCGCAGGAGAGATGAGAGATCAGAAAAAAAAAGGGATCGGAGAGAACAAGTGATGCAAAATGATGCAAGCAGCCCGACCTGAGCCCAAGCCATATTTATAATTCATCACATAATAAAAAATATCAGCCCCAGCCGGGGAGAGAGGGAGAGAGAGAGGGAGAGAGAGAGAGAGAAGGAGAGAGAGAGAGAAAGGGAGATAGAGAGATAGAGCGAGAGAGAGAGAAAGACAGAGAGAGAGAGAGAGAGAGAGAAAGGGAGATAGAGAGATAGAGAAAGAGAGAGAGAGAAAGGGAGCGAGAGAGAGAGAGAGAAAGAGAGAGAGAAAGGGAGATAGAGAGAGAGAGAAAGGAGAGAGAGAGAGAAAGACAGAGAGAGAGAGAGAAAGAGAGAGAGAGAAGAGAGAGAGAAATAGAGAAAGAGAGAGAGAGAGAGAAAGAGAGAGAAATAGAGCTCAGAGCATCCTGCTTTCTCTCTTGCCCTCCGTTCTCCCTGTGTTTGTTTCTGTCCTCCTCTCTCCAAAACACACATGCATACACCTCCCTGTGCTTTTACACGGTTAGGTGCCAGCAGTAATCAGAAACCTTTAGCATTACATGACAAGCATCAACAATAAGACAGCCATGGTTTCATACCATACAGACACCAACATCAGACCATTTGCTGCATTCAGACAAAACGCTTGCCTTATGCTAGTGCTAGATCTAAACGAATATATGACTAGCTTGAAAGGTTTATTATATCACTACATCGTGACATCGTGGCCCTCTGGCAGGGGTATTCAGAGATGGCATCGTGACTGTGTGGTGCCCACCCAACACCCCCTCCCTCATCATCAGTAAATAACAGGGTGAGGTCATTCAGTCGCTTGCTCGCTCGCTCTCTCTCTCATGGGGGCACGATAAGATGGGGGAACGTCAGTGTCTCTGAAGGGTTTTTTTGGTCTGAAATCGTGTGTGAAAGGGGATGAGTAGGTGTGTGTGTGTGTGAGGGAGAGTGTGCATGTACTGTATATGTGTGTGTGTGTGTGTGTGTGTGTTGGTCAAATGTTTTTGTAAGGCTGTGTAGGAATGTAACATCAAGACGATAATGCAGACTAAGAATAGACGTGTGTGTGTGTGTGTGTGTGTGTTCTGAAATGTATTTAGCTTATTTTCTGAAAATGCTCTAAAGATTCAGTCCAGAACTATTAAACAAAGCAGCAAAGCAGCAAATGTCAAGTAAATAATAACAACAAATCAGCCACAACAAGTCAATGCTCTAGGGTCTAGACAGTTTTCAGGCATGTTGTTGAATCACGTCAATTCAGAGGCCAGCCTAAGGTTAACTTAAGGTTATGTAAGGGTTAGGGTTATCCTTACATATCCCCATAGTACACACACTCCTAAAGATGACACTCACACAAAGCACAGATGACAAAAGACCTGTGGCTAAAATCTACAGTAAATGTCATGTATAGACTCTGTAAGTGCCGTATGGCTAAGGACACCCTACACAAGGCTATGGATGGATGTCACGGAGTTTTCACATTGTGTTTATATTCCACTGTCTTCATGATCTAACAGGGAACCGTTGAGGGAGAAAAGTCTGTCTGTGTATCTTGGGTATTTCGTATCACTCTGCTTTCTTTTCTCACTCTCCCACTCACTCACCCACTCGTCCTCTCTCTCTGTGCTCTCCCTCCTTCCCTCTCCCTCTCTCGCTTTCTCTCTCTCTTCTCTCTGTGTGATGGGAGGATCTCGGTAAGTGCTGATGGTAGTGGTAATTAAACAGACAGGAAATGTACTCTCTAAATGTGGCCTGCTTCAGAGAGTGCTCGCTCCGCCCAGACAGTATAGCTCACTCTCAAACCCCATCACTATCCCAGAATTCCAAACTCTCGTTTGCCCCACTACTCTTCACTTTTCCAATCTTTCCCTTTCTCTCTTTCTACCATAAATCCCTCCCATCCTTTCTTCTGTGCTCTACTCTAATCCCCCGCTGTTCTGGTCTCTTCACTCCTCTTCTTACATATTGTTTCTTCTCCCCGTGTTCCTCCCATTTCCTTATGTCTTTTCCTCCTCTCTAGCTCGTCCTTTTCATCCCTTCTTATATGTTCTCCTCTCACTCTATTAGCTCAGTAATGTCAAATACTCTTTTCTTTTCTGTCCCCCTCTCTCTCTCACACACTCCTTCCCTCTTTGCCTCCCCCTCATGACATAAATCTCCCCTCCTTCATCCCCTGTATACCCATCTTTCCTCTTGTCCTTTATGACCTGCACTCTTTGCACTACTTTCC
>NC_045166.1:25328615-25331115 GCF_900700415.2 Clupea harengus
AAAGGCAGAACAGTGGTGAAATGAGAGATAACCTTGAACACCTTGAAAAGAATAAAATACCAGAACATACACAAAGAGATCACAGAGAGGACAGCGTGGAGGAAATGACGTTTTGAAGAAGAGAGATTGAGAGAGGGGGAGAGAAGGGTGAACATAAAGAAAGTAAAAAACGAACAACAGAGTAAGAGCCAGTAGAAAGGAGAGTGGTGGGGGTCCTCCACTCACGAGGCCCCCTGCTGGTCTCTCACTGTGAACTTCAGGCCGTGGCGGCCGAGGCGCTGGATGAGGGACGTCTTCGCGAAGGCAGTGCCGGGCGTGAACACTCCACCCCTAGCAACAGTAACCATGTTATCCATACAGACAATGACGGGAAGCAGTACACAGGCATACTCTCTCACACACACACACACACAAACATACACACACACACACACACAGATAACACACATACACAGGGAGCTACACTTACTGTGAGAGAGACCCACACCTGGCTGGGTTGGGGCTCCCCAGAGAGGCTAGGAGCTAATGACGAGTTGTGTGGTGGCCAAGACTACATGCGCTGTTCCATCCAAACCTCTAACCTTAACCCTTAGAAGACACACTAGCTAGACCGTCAGTGGTCATAACTTTGTTTATGCTTGTGCATTGGCCTCCCTGGCTGAGGACAATACCATAAAGACCATCCCCATTACACCAGTGCCATGATCCAAATCAGGAGTGGGGTTTAAGAAGCTCTGTGGTAGTTTACAGTGCCAAGCATGTAAACAGTGCACTAGCAATAAAGTAAATAAAACCAGCCTCATTTTCTGGCTTCGATGTTATTGAGGACGGGGAGATAGTGTGTCTATCTTACAGTTTGCATAGTCATCTGGCTTTATTTGAACTCTTGTTTGATGAGGATATAACTGTGTCATTTTCAAACCATCTTAACAGCAACGTCCATATTTGCCAAAGCGTTTTATATCTTTATGACAGGAAAGCTCATTTGCGTCCATTTCTGTCCTGGCCACCCGACTCAGTTTTAATATGTGTTACTCAGTTTCTTCAGGGGTGTCTGCTGATGAAGGTGTCTAATTAACATCCCCTCGGCTCATTACATATCCATAAAAAAAAACACTTTGTCGTGTAAGAAAAATGTGACCCAGACATTTTGTGTTAGCAGATGGATTTTCTTTCCTGGAGCTTGTCTGTATTTTTACATCCCTTTGTTGTCGTCTTCATTTTATGTACCAGTACGGTTTTGAATACATGAATGCTTGACAGCTCCAGTCCAAAATGAGGCCCAAATTAAACATGTCTTCAGGTGACAGATGCCTGTCGGAGTCCAAATGATTGAAGACATGTACAGCTGCCAGAGATTCCGAAGCAAACAGTCAGAAAATGGGGCCCGTCTAAATCTCTTCACCACATTAATCTAAAAAAAGGACATTTAAACTGAAACGGAAAATATATAAAGACATTCCGTTCATTAAAGCTCTTTTTCAGCTATGAAGAACCCCTACGGACCCATTTGCATTGGCAAGAAAAAAAGGTTCCTTAATGCCTGTGGTTCTGCATAAAACAATAAACCCCCGAAAGAACCCATAAAAGAGCGTTCTGTGTGAGACAGCGGAGACAGACTTGGCTGCAGGACTCACCTCTCTGGAAGGGAGTGGGGCTCATTCAGGAAGGTCACGGCTGCCTGAACCATGACGATGGGGGTGACAACATAACCCGGCTCTAGGGAAACCACAGCAACAGTAACCAGGGTCAGCGATGCCCAGAAAGAAAATGGACTTTCAGAGAGCTTTGAGATGAAGGTGTGGAGGTGGAGTGGGAGAGAGAGAGAGAGAGCGAGAGAGAGAGAAAAAGAGAGAGAGAAATGGAGAGAAGCAGTACCAGCTCCTCTGATCTCCGTGGTGATCCTGGTGCTGGGCTTGCCCTGGCAGGGGTCCTGACCTTCTGTGTAGCCCTCACCGTAAAACGTCATCTGGAAGCTTGTCCCGTCCATCTGAGGAAAAAACATTATGGTTTGTAGTCTCAGAAAAGAAAAAAAAAACAGGTCCAGCGCACGCGCAATCATTCCTTCAGTGACTCTCGCCTCTTGTAGGTTTTAATTCGAAACCTCCTATGCATTGGGCAATCTTTAACGGCAAGCGTGAACATGTTCAGCCCAGTAAAAGACTTAAAAAATAAGTTATCTGTGTGAAGCTGCTAATTGGGACTCATGCAGAGCTTTTGGTTTAATAAAGATCCTGTAAAGAAACGCTGTCCTCTAGATCAGAATGTATAGTTGAAAGGTAGAAGAATCTGCCTTTTTAATAACATACTTTGTTCTCTGGCACACATTGGGAACTGACATATACGCTTAGCAAGGTCACATTGACATGAATGCAAATGAACAAATGGACAGGGCTATAAAAAAAACTGATGAGCTGGGTGGCAGTTAATCTCATTCTCTATGCGGTGGCCAGGAACAGATGAGCTGTTCCATCATGAGCCTCACACCTGAGCCAGTGAA
>NC_045166.1:25338615-25436115 GCF_900700415.2 Clupea harengus
CATAAAGATAGATAAAGATAGAACCGATCGAATGTTTGAGTTCCCACTGATCAGTCTGTGGAGGCTCGCACAGGAATACTGACGGGAATGAATGGAAATGTACAAAATGGCAGCTATTTATCCTTTAATTACTTAATGTACTCCTTTTGTTGTAGGTCTAACAGTGACATACCTGTGGTTCTCCACAGATGTCAATGCAGTGTGCTCCGTTCTCAATGCACGCCTTGACCACTGGCTCCCCGTAGAGCCTGTACTGCGGAGGGAGGGAAAACATTGTGTGCATCATCAGTACGAAGAAGCTTGTTTGTTCTATGTCATATTAATGAGCAAGAGGAGTGTTTGTTTAGCGTCTAAATAAACAACATGGCTGTGCTCCCGGGAGAAATGGACTTTTGTTTTGCACATCATGCATTTTCCAAAGCATCACCGGGGTGTGAAAAAGCAACTGCATCCACATGCTGAGTTTACTGACAATGGTGGCTGTTTTTGTGGTTGAATGCACTTGCAGTTAACACAGTATTGTCCATGCTACATAACACAGAGCCATTGTCAAGGCTTGAATGCAGGACAAGACACACTGTGGACAGATGTGAAAGATTATTTCTTCTCTCTCTCTCACACACACACACACACACACAGACAGAGAGACAGACACACACACATATCTCTAGTGACTTACTGGTCCAACACAGTTCAGCACAATCACAGCCTGCTTGCACATGATGGCCAGGGATTCTGGTTGACCCACATCGGCCACAAGGACCTCCACAGCGCACTTCAGCTCTGGCGTATCTGCACAACAAAACCACACAGTTATGGAGGAAAACTTCGGTAAAACAGTGGACTCCTGGAAACCACCAGGAAATTCTGATGGTGATAAATGTATGTAATTATGAGCCAAATATCTGATGGTTTATACTTTGTGTGTTTCTAACAGATTACACAATCATTAATGTTCCACAAAGTCATTAATGATTCATATTAAATACATAGGGCTGTACAATTCATTCTATTTTGGCTGTAGGTGTCTGCAAAATGTTTTCTCTTGAGGCCCAGTGGAATTTGGCTCATACTTTGGCATTTGCCTTTATAGTGAGCCTTGAATGCAATAAACGCAATCTATCCTCCATACTGCTAAAGAGTAATGGGTTGTCCTGCAGTTCAAATATATTCGCAGGACACATTTAGAATGTACGGCTCAATGGCGCCTCCTTCTGTGGAAATATATGAGTGTTTGTTGGGAACTTTTACAACAAGAAAAAAAGTCACTTCTAAAATCATTCGTTGTTTGAACCCTGTCAGTTTTACACGGCGCTAAGTTAGTGCATTTAACGAATGCTTTTTAATGTACGAAAGATATATTCGCTTTGATAATGAATATTCAATAGCGGTTCAAATAACATACCTGGGCTGAACCCCTGCCATGCGCTGGTGAACATGTTTTAATTTAATCCTAAATAGGCCTGAGGAGGTAGGCTAACAGAATCATTTATTTTTCAGTTACAGTCATAATAGCCTGCACTATTTAACACAAAATTACTGTATTTCTTGCACCGACTGTTCCATAAATAATCCTATGAGTGAGCTTCTTATTAACCTTCGTTTTTATTTATTATACGTAGCCTACCGAGGGTATTAGCAACATGGTTGAGAACTGTCTCAAGTTTCCTCCTGCTTCTTCCTGCTACCGCCCATTTCAGCTTTCCGTTGGGTCCTTCGTCGATTGTCCTTGCGACCTCTTCCACGACAAACTGCCCAGTAAAGCCACTAGCTCCGAATACTACAACATGGTAGGGTCTCCTACTGGAGGTGCTCACCGTCGCCATTGTCAGCCCTCACAGACATGGGGCACTCGACGTGTAACGTATCTAACTAATCTTGAGGGATTAGAATTAGTGTAGTATTAGTGCTTGTGGGTCACTGGTTGTGCTTGCTGAGAATAGCCTACAACCAACTCGACAAAAAAAAATACATTTTAACAAAGGACATAAACCGGTTCAATTTCAGTTTTCTTGCTGTTCAGCGATGTGTTATGAGTTATACATAGACTGATCTAACGATATCAAAGGTCAATGAAAGCATGACGTTGCAAGTAGACGTTGTACTGAAATAAATACATATAAGGGCGACAGTGACATCTTGTGCCCAGGGATTTATATGATATGGCAGCTGCGACTAAACATTTTAACAACATCGAATGGTGTTTGCCTATGGCCTATGGCCTATGAACAAATGAACAGTAATATCCTTTGTATCATCTCGGTCCCTTTGTGAGACTTTGATAAATGACTAAAACCAGAAGACTCAAACAATCACTAGTAACACTCAGCATAGGTTAATATCTGAACAATGCATTGTGTGGGCCTATACAGCATTAATAATAATAATAATAATAATTTATTTTATTTGTAATGCACTCTTCATTCAAAAGAATCTCAGAGTGCCAACATATTAAAAACTAACTATAATAATACAATAAAATAAAAATGAATTAACATAAGCATAATAGAAAACTTTTTAACATTTTAACATACGATTTAAAACAAGGCCAGAAATGCCTTCCTGAATAAAAATGTTTTTAGTCCAGCTTTAAAGGAGTCCAGCGTCTGCGTTGCCCTTAGGTGGTCAGGGAGGCTGTTCCATAAGCGTGGCGCTGCCGAGCAAAAGGCCCGGTCGCCCATGGTGTGGAGCTTTGTTTTGGGGACGCGGAGGAGCGAGCTGTTTGAAGACCTGAGGGTGCAGGTGGAGGTTTGGGGAGTAATTAATTCTTGCAGGTAGGGAGGTGCATGCCCATTTATGCATGCATGGGTGAGTATAAGGACTTTGTAGTCAATCCGGAAAGAGACAGGGAGCCAGTGTAGTGAGTGTAATATTGGTGTTATGTGCTCATATTTCCGGACCCTCATCAGGATCCTGGCAGCGCTGTTTTGGACGTATTGCAGCTTCTGGATGTTCTTGCCAGTGATCCCATAGAAAAGCGAATTACAATAGTCCAGTCTTGAGGAGATAAAGGCGTGGACAAGCTTCTCTGCATCTGATAGGGTTAAAGTGGGGCGGAGATCGGCATTGGGAATCACATGGTGGTCAGATGTGTTTAATGATGAAGTTAAGAGAAAACTTAGTAGTAGCACAACACTAGTAACTAGATCTGCTGCATTTCTCTTTAAAATTCTATATATTTGTACACAGGCCTAAAATGTTTATTTTTGTTTTCTTAAGATTAACAGCCCACAGTCATTAGAGAGCAGGAGTGTTAGAATGTATTTTTTTTATTGAAACCACCAAAATGATCCAACATCATTTACATGTCTCGTCTCAGTGCACATTCGCTATTTACAAGTAAATAATGGGAGAAAAACACTCAGTGACATTTAAGTTACTGCTGATGATGCAACAGAAACATTCATACACCTTACACTGCCTATCTCGGCAGTCTCTAACAATTTCCATAAAAGGGTTTCAGAGCCTCTCAGTTGAATATCTGCCCAATTCTGTAAATACAATATATCTCTGTAAAGACAAAGATATGTTTTAATGTAAATCTCTTAAAATTTTGAGTTTTTTTCAATACTGAAAAAGGCTCCACAGAAATCACATTTCCATAACTTTGAGATTCCAGTGGGGTTTTGTTGTTTGATGGCGAATGCTAGTTATTGTGTAAGAAACTAATTGCAAAGTTTTCTTAAATTACCCTTTTTCTAGATAGCTAGTACGTCCAGAATGTCCGTGTTGAACTTGCATGTCTTGTTCACACACAGCAGCTGATGCAGCCAGAACTGGGTCCATCTAGGAGTCGGTTATTTCTATTGGGAAAGTCTGTCACTGTGTGAAATATCAGTAATATACAGTAAGTAACAGAGACGAGCCAGTCACAGCAGCCCAGTAAAGAACCTCACCCCAAACACATATAAGGGCGACAGTGACATCTTGTGCCCAGGGATTTATATGATATGGCAGCTGCGACTAAACGTGTTAACAACATCGAATGGTGTTTGCCTATGGCCTATGAACAAATGAACAGTAATATCCTTTGTATCATCTCGGTCCCTTTGTGAGACTTTGATAAATGACTAAAACCAGAAGACTCAAACAAT
The DNA here is from genome assembly GCF_900700415.2 of Clupea harengus. Taxonomy (NCBI): domain Eukaryota; kingdom Metazoa; phylum Chordata; class Actinopteri; order Clupeiformes; family Clupeidae; genus Clupea; species Clupea harengus. The sequence continues at coordinate 25,342,710 of NC_045166.1, forward strand.
CACTAGTAACACTCAGCATAGGTTAATATCTGAACAATGCATTGTGTGGGCCTATACAGCATTAATAATAATAATAATAATTTATTTTATTTGTAATGCACTCTTCATTCAAAAGAATCTCAGAGTGCCAACATATTAAAAGAGTGCATTACAAATAGTTATTGTGTAAGAAACTAATTGCAAAGTTTTCTTAAATTACCCTTTTTCTAGATAGCTAGTACGTCCAGAATGTCCGTGTTGAACTTGCATGTCTTGTTCACACACAGCAGCTGATGCAGCCAGAACTGGGTCCATCTAGGAGTCGGTTATTTCTATTGGGAAAGTCTGTCACTGTGTGAAATATCAGTAATATACAGTAAGTAACAGAGACGAGCCAGTCACAGCAGCCCAGTAAAGAACCTCACCCCAAACACCCTTCAAAAGGTGCACTAAGACTTGACCACAGCTTTTTAGCGGTGCAGTTCGAGAGCTGAGAATCTGGGTTCTTGTCCTGAGGAGGGAAAACCAATCCCAGTTACAAACCTTTTCTATTACAGCAAATCCAGGTTGTGGGCCTAAAAGTCCATCCCTAAAGTGGTGGAACAGGAAGTTCATGGCTCAAAACACACTCCATGGCTGTTAAACAACAGTGCAAGAAGTACTGCATTCCCAGAGTCCACAGGGCTGTCTGGAGGTGAAGGGGGGCTAGGACACGGGGAACAGCCAGTGCGTCAGCCACCCGACGCTGTCCCGCACGGGACCCCAGTACGCGTCCACGTTCTGGGAGAAGTCTGTGCACACGGCCGTGCTAGCGTTGCCAAGGAGACAGTAGACCGCTGTCCCACCGATGCTTATCACCGCGGTGATCAGGCACAAGAGCAGGAGGATCAGACAGGAATCCGCGCTGACGTCATCTGTGTACAGGTAACCATAACGATGGTATTAACAGAGTCAGCTATTGGCCAATACACAACATGCAATGTTAGGCCTGAAAGAACTACAGACTATCACAAATCAGCTGCAGTGTACAGTGCTGCAAAATAACATAACTAAATAACATACCATAATAAAATAACTACTCTACGGCTGAGAATTTCCATAGTCGTTCACTAAATGGGTTACCAGACAGTGAAGAAATCGCTAACGTTTATTCCACGTACACTGTCCCAAAGAAACAAGCAAGACCTCCTTCTCTATGGGGTAAATGTATAAGGCTCAATGTGAATGAATATAGTACAATATCAACAATATGGACAATATCAACTCCATTAATGAAGAGAAATAAAGAACAAATCAGTGTACATGATTTGGAATGGAGGCAGGATCTTACCCTCACTGGGCTCACTGAAGCGGACTTTACGCTTGGCTGTGCGTCTGCTGGGGCTCTCTGTGGGGGAGGCTGCTTCCTCTTCTGGAGCTCTCCTCTTGAGGATGGAAACTAGTCCATTGGTTGAACACATCTAAGAATACGAGAGAGAGATTGAAGGTGAACTCCACAAGAATAAATAATAAATAAATTATTAAAAGGTTAAAGTTAATTGTGTGAAAGGTCTCATGGTCTTCCTTCTGTGTGCCTCCTCAGATCTACATGGGCATATTGTAATGACTTATTCTGACCACATGGGGTCAGCATGCTGCACACAATTGTACAACTGTACAACTCATGTTCTGCATGGAGGGTTTGTCAGGGAGGGTTAGTTAGACAGAGAGCTGCTTGGCTCGCCATAACAATAGTGACACCGATACACCCAAAGATTCTGGTGGACAAAAAGGTTTTTCTCATAACTCTTTCAGGCAAACATGTCTTCAGAACCAACAGTGGTGACCAGGTTTGAATGTAAATTAACCAAATAAACACACACACACATTTCTTTTACTGAAAATCAGAGAGATATCCTAGAGAGTTATCTAAGCATAACTCTTTGTGAGTCCAGGTGCCTCAATCAACATTGTCCTGCCATACCATAATAAACACAGCTAAAAAGGTTGAGGCCCTTAGCTTACAGCAGCACCTTGCTAACCCCACAGATTAGTCGATAACAATAATCATGCAGTATAAAACCGTATCACATTACCAAAGCTGGGACGGCACAAATGATGACACAGTTACACATAAAGGAAACTCCTATAGGATTTGTGATCTACCAAATGTACAAGTCTGAGGACAATACTCTTCTAGAGTGCATGCAGTTATGGGAAGCAGACATATACAAATCAGAGGCACACTAGACTTTATGCAAGAGGTCCACCACACCTCACGGCTTTCAAGGGGTGTGCCACTCCCTCGACAGTCTCTCAAAACATTACGACTGCCCGGTTGCCACGACGACTCTGGGCCATGACATCACCAAGCCTGCACTAAGCAGACAAAATGAACAAGGACAGCCCCCTCGTGACTGATGCGGCCCCCGTAATTGAAAACAAATGCGGCCAAGGCCTGGACTCAGTAAAGCAATTACCCTGCCATTTCACTGACCAAAGAATCTCAGAGATTTCTCCAAGCGGTCAACTCCCTTCTGCCTCTAGAAACCACCCATAGATAGGGCGGACAATAGAATTATGGGAGTCCTTGGAGACAAACAGAAACGTGTGGGAAACAGGAGCCTTTGAGAATAACAGGCAGAGAAAGCTTAAGTGGCGGAGGTGTATCTTCTAACACGGATCAGGTGTAAATCCGTGTGATAATGTCGCTGTAATACTTTAGGAGTCATTGGTCTGTGCTCACATGTCCTGGTTCTCAGTGTAATACAACTACTACTACTAGATGACGAACTACTGAATTAATCTGCATGTTTAAAAGGAGAATTGGAGAAATAGGGTAAGCCGTTGTGGCAATGCTGAATCTACTCTTGGGGTTCTTTTCTGAATGAACTTGAATGTGAGTTTGAGTTCTTCCCCATGAGAACTAAAATGGGACAGAAAACGACAACAAATTGACATCTGCCTGAACAACAGACATTTTTTGTCCCGTTTAAGATTGATTCCTACGGTGACCTCAAGACACCAAACTACTGTCTCTCTTCCTCCACAGCTTAGTTCCATTGGTGTATAATGGTTTGCTGTGTGTTGTTATGTCATCTAATAATTCAGTTAAAAGAGGTTGATTATTAGATCTCTGATTGGATGCATCAGCTGAGAGAGACTAACTGTAACATATTCATTCCTGTAAGTCCTCAATCAAAGGAATCATAGCCGTGAGGAAATCCTATTCCAATCCCACTCTCACTCTTGTCATATTGCCTAAAAGGCTTACAGGATGGTTCGGGAAAGGATGTCGGGGATTAGGATTATATCTGTACCTCCTCCACCTGAATGAATTTTGCCAAGTCATCCACAGGTTCCAGTCCCGTGCTCCTCGCCTCTCCAACTTGCCCCTGCAGCTCCTCCACACCCTCCTCTTCCTCGTCCTCGTCCTCCTGCTCCTCCCAGAGGTCCTCATCTTCCTCCTCTACCTGCTCCTCCCCTTCTCCTTCCCCATCCTGTTCCCTCTTCGGATGGAAGGATTCGCCCGCTACCGTTCTCATGTTTATGTTCTCAACAGAGGACACAGGCTGCTGCACACCTCCAGCCTCACACGGCCGGAGGCCCTCTGTCTGGGGTCGGTCCCCCATGTTCTGCAGAGGTGAAGAGAAAGACAGGTGGCATGTTTGATGTGCAGCATGCAATCACAATTAAGGTTCTAGGGGGGAAACTGAAGATGTCTGCAATGCACAGGCGCTTCAATGACAAGAATAGGGATGAAATAGCAAAATGATTCAGTCACTCACCTTTTCCAGGTAGAGAGTAGGTCTGTAAGACAGGGAGAGAGAGAGGAATAAATACGAGATTAAAAAGAGAGCAAAGAGCATAAAAGTAAAGGTGAGAAAAAGAGAGAAGGAAGGTTTGGGGTGTTTTCCAGAGTGTAATAAACAGACAGACTGTCATGGCAGTGTCATGTGCGGCTCATTCCATAAGCGTGGCATAACCAACATACACTTCCGTAACTATCAGCAAACCTGTCTAGAAAGTTAGTGAAAAGAAAAAGACTCTTTTCACTGAAGAGAATGATAAATAGCTTGCTGAGCAGCGTGAGAAATGCTGAGAATAATTCTGGAATGCAGCAGTTAAGGAAGCTATTCCAGTCCGGACATGTAAGCCCCAACACGGAGCAAAGCAGACGCCTCTGAAGGTATTAGCTCTTATTTACATACGCCTGTGTGCTTCAGTATAATAAGTCAGCTTAATGGACCAAGGCATGGGGGAATGTCACCCCTCCATATGAATAAATACACACAATCACTTTAAACAGCGAAGCAGAGCAGAAGGTTTAATAGAGTGCACCGACAGCCTGCACATCAACAGTTGCTGAGCTCCTTTGGCATTGCTTGTTTCATGGTCAAACAGCTCATTCTGTGGCAGAACCTTGCACTTAATGTACTCGGTTACCAACGCAACAGTTGGGGGATCAAAGGAGAACCTTGGCACGCTCCTGCAAAAGAGGGCGGATTATGAGATGCAGACACACACACCTGGCTTCTTCATTTGCAATGCAGAACACAACCTACTTATGTCAAACTATCTTCCCCTCGAGCTCAAGCACTTAATAATCAAGCGCATTTCATCACTGTGCTGTATGTGTGATTAATCTCTGCTTGATGAACATGAAAATGTCTGAGGCCCATCTGACTTTAATGAATGTAGGTGCTTCCTTTAGGGTCTTGTATAACATGCATGTTACTTTCTGGGACAGGATAAACATCTACATCGTCAGAAATCAGCTTGTGTTCTGGTGTAGGAAAATCAGCATCAGCACCGGTGATGACCTCTCTCTGGTTACGTTTTGGCCAATGATTGATTGAGCCGCATGGAACCTGATCCAGGAATCTGGTAGTGCGGCCTGAGGCAAAGGTCGTGAACGTGACCCTGATCTACATCACTGAGGCTCGGACGTGGCCTGTTGGGCTTCACTCAGAAGCTGACACTACAATAGATCCTGGCCTGACCTTGTGCAGATGTGGCCATTTGACGATGCATTTATACATAAACTGACAGCACATGATTAGCAACACAAGGTTGTGGCTTCACCTTCAAAAGGTACAAGTGTACCGCCTCATGTTTTTTTGAAACATACTCTAAAATAATTTAGGTCATTTAGAGACGAGTACCTGCTTAATGACCAAATTGTTAAATATATCACGTGCAGATCTTGTCTATTTTGCAAGGCATGAGATTTTGACACTTTGTCCTAGTGCAGGAAAGAATGAATCACAGACAAGACCATATCTGTTATACCATCACACTAAGTGAGGGTTCAGTTCAGTTCAGTTCCCACAAATACTATAGATTCTAACAAAATATACATATTCACTCTTCACATTACTTTATACAGAAACAGCTGATGAATGATCAAATGAAAATGACGGCTTAAAGATTCACAAACATGACTGACAAACACACAGCGCCCTTACACACACACACACACACACACTCTCACACACACACACACACACACACACACTCTCACACACACACACACACACACTCTCACACACACACACACACACACACACACACACACAGCGCTCTTACACACACACACACACACACACACACACACTCTCACACACACACTCTCTCACACACACACACACACACACACACACACACACTCTCTCTCACACACACACACACACACACACACACACACACAGCGCTCTTACACACACACACACACAAACACACACACACACACTCTCACACACTCTCACACACACACACAGCGCTCAGTGTGTTACTGCCTCCAGGGTTGAGTGTTAGCGGTGGGCGAGCTCACCGTTGGTGGGTCCCGCAGATGTGCCTGAGTAAGTCCATCCGCTTGGACTCTTCATGGGAGCAGTCAGCCAGCGGTGAGGCACCAGCCCGAGGCCCCTCTCCCCCCACCATCCCCTGGGATTCTGCAGAGGAGCGAGCGGGGCGAGAGAGGCACGTTTCTTTAAACTTCAGAGAAGTGTCATGAATGTAAACTCCCACACGTTACTCACATGCACAGAGAGGTATGGTTCAGCATGTCGGTTTACCTCAAACTATACATGATATGCATAATTATGCAGGCGCATTTGCAAACATATTTATGCCTTAAAGAGCCACACACAGATGCTGTACATAGGTATGAAAACAAGATGCAAACAGAACACGAACACATGACCTCATGTACACACACATACACACACACACACACGCACACACACACACACACATATGCACACACGCACACACATACACACACGCACACACACATAAACACACACTATGACATGTGTACACATGAACCGTGACACACATAAATCAGGCACCCACACACACACGCATGCACAATGACACCCTTGACAGACTTCCAAAAAAACATTAGGTTCCTCCTCCAGCTCAAATCCCTGGCAGTTGTATTATGCAAGCGCCAGGGACATGAGAACAGACACATTCCATCGCCGCTGCCAGAAGAGGAGGAAGCAGAGCTTCATGACTCAATAGACAGGGGAGACAGAGGCTTTATGTCAGAGGCTTTATGTCAGGTCGGGCGGGGGGGAGTTGGCTGAGGTGAAATCTTCGGGTCCAGACGCTACAACTCCATGCCAGGAGTTTGTGTCCTAATCTGTACAATGGTGCAACTCTTCAGAGGGTGCAGCGATCGATCAGTCCCTTCATTTTCACGTGTGGCAAATGCTGTCTCATGTTCTGTGTTCTCATGTTCTGATGCATGAAGTAATTACTTGAATGAAGAGAAATGTAATTTACTGGCTTAGTGAATGCTAAGTGCATAACACACCGGTGCGTTTGTTACCTGAATGTGACCCTTCCAAACATCTGGACTTGGAGGAAAATACAGGAGATAGGTGGTCTAGGTGTTTTAGATGTGGGGTGCCCACCCCACATCTAAAACACCTAGACCACCTATCTCATGTATATATAACAGACATGGGGAAGACACATTGTTTTGGAAGGAGGTTGGGGCTTAAGAGAGAAACCACACAAGAGAGGTGCTGTTTGTGTGTGAGGTGGGCTCGTACCCCATTGTTCCTGCAGGTCAGCCAGGTTAGACAGCAACCTCTGGTGGTACAGTCTCTCTAGCTGGAGGAAGTCGACAGCCCAGCGGTCTGATGAGGGGAAGTGGTTAAAGCCAGTAACAACATAATCCCTTTTGACCATCATGTGACATGACATAGAAGCTATAACTGGTTGAAATGCTTTTCAGTCTCTGCTGATTAATCTGTCCGATTAAAATTCCCTGCCTCAGCACCTCAAGAAATGACTCCTAAGCTCTAAAAACATAAGCCATTTAAAAAATAAGGTTTGATATTGAGTCAAGACTTTTTTTTTCCCATCTTGGATGTACAATCAAAATATGTATTGCAAATGTTCGTTCAGATCAAACCACAGCAAATTAAAAAAGTTAAAAAGTGAATTATTTACAACAAACATTGTTAACTGACAAACATTCATAACTTACAAACGTTCATAACTGACTATCCTCAGAAAACATGATGGTGAACTCCACCTGATTAGAACTATGCTCAGACAGTTATGGTGATCCCTCCCCTCCTCCTCCCCACACCAGCAAACCCACAGAGTGGAAACCGACACTCCCTCCTCCGTCTCTGCTTCCTACTTTCCACAGGCCTGGGCCGGGTTGGCATGGCAACTGCCAAAACAGGTGACTGGGTCTGGCACACTAACAGCCCAGAAGAGGTGGCGAAGTCCAGAGGAAACGCGAGGAGCTGACAGATCGAACCCACCCACGTTTCGGCACAAGCGATCAAGATAAAAAACTAGCGCCCAAAACAAAGGCTTGCCTGACAGATGTCTCTGAGAGATCAGCTGATTTAGGAACAGAGACTTCTGCTGTTTGTGCAAAATTATTATTCTGCTCTTATCCGTAGGCTAATATGGAGCTTCTTTGTACACTTGGCTCAATCTGAGGGCCATTAAAACAAAAAAGGACACAACCTAAACAGGAGTTACCCTGGGAGATTAGGTTTTCATTGTAGAGTTTTGTTCCATAACACTGTCTGGCTTATCACACATATACTGTGCCAGTATGTTTTTAAGTCATAACAGATCTTGTCACTTATCTATTGTTTTGGCCCTTTTCTTTTGACTTTTTAAAGAAAGCATATTAAGTAATTTACTGACATACAGCAAGCATCATGATGGTCTCTATGTCCACTTCCCTTCACTTCCCTCAGGTCCCCTCTGAGTACTTCCTGTTAAGCTCTAGCACAGGATAATGGACATCACCAGTGGCATCTGTCCAAACCCCCTGTATTTGTTAGATGGCTATCAGACTGGATGGGAGACAGTACAAAACAGCATCTCTCTGATGATAAGCAAGGCAACCTTGTGTTTTTTGGACCCTTGGGAAGTGTAATGATTCCAAACAGGAAAAAAAAGGATACAGTCTTCCTCCAGGAAATATGCTTCTGCTATCTGTAACGGAGGTAAAACAGTGTTCAGTAAAACATCCGTTCGAAATTCCCATTCTGGGAACTGGCTCACTGTAGCCTTGAGAAACCAGATAAACATCAGGACCTGTTAAACTTTCACATTGTCAAGCATAATAGGACCAGGATCACTTAGCCCGGATAAAATGTCCTTCCTTTCATTATGGTTCTTACTCCAATGGCCATCTTAGTTTCAGGGAATCCATTCACTGAACATTTGGCCTGTTTTGAATAAGAATCCTCACTTCCTGTAGAATTAAACTTCTTTCAATTTCTGTTGAGCAAAGAAGGCCCCATAGATATCTGAAATACCATTTCTGTTGGCTAAAGAGCAAGTTTTAGAGGCACCATCCCATGTTTACAATCACTAATAAACACAATGCATGCCTGTCAGTGTCTGAAATCTGCATGTGACTACTAGACCAAACATGCAGAAACAGGTTTGGAGTTAACCTATAGCTGGGGAAGGGTCACACAGTGAGCTCATTGCCCATTGGTCCACAGTAAGCTCATTGCCCATTGGTCCACTTGGCCATGCCTGATGTTGTGCTCTGATCTTTCTAAATAATTCCCTCTCCATGACAGACCTCACTGCAGATAAGGCTATATTATATATCCGGATAATAACTAGCAGTGAATTACACATTCAGCATAACCCAACCAGCACTGAGCTCACAACACAAAGGTCCTTATTATATAATTCCCAGGGATTACAAGTCCTGCTAACAATAATACTGCACCTAACTCTTCTGAACCTCTGTTCAAATAACAACACGAAAAACTCCCTTTACCAAACTGTGTGAACTTTTGACCTTTACATTCTCTGTGCAATATAGTACCATCTAAGCAATACAAGCCATCAATCTTCTGGACAGGGCAGGGAGATAACCGGGGCACGTGAGATGGCATCAGGGGAGAAGGGAGAGGGTATGCACACTGCATTGCTGCATCCTAAGACCCATCATGCTGGAGAGTATTTTTCCACATCACAGAATTGAGTTTAGTCTGAATGATGTGCCCCGAGGCTCAGGTCATCGACGAGCTCAGCATGATGATGACTGTGTGTTTGCCTTTCAGTGTCTCTATTGGGCTGGCAATCGCAGAGGTCATCACTGAATCCATTTAGTGAGTTCAGGTTTAATTTGTTTGTTCAGGTACATTGAGTGTATTGATCTGAAAGCGGTTCAATGACAATAGTGTTTATTTGAAACAGAGACAGGTTGGTACGTTTTTTTCTACTGCTAGGCTTAAAATATTTGACAAAAGTAAGGCATTGCTAAATTCTAATAATGACTGGAGATGATTTATCCCTGTTTTCTCAGGAACCCTGATACCGAAGCCCTACGCTTCAAAACTTCCAAAGATGGTAGGAAGGCTAAATTAATACCAGAACTTCCAATGTGCGGAATTAAACAAAAACAGAGCAGCAGAGAAGAAAAGTGAAAGAGAGAGAGAGTTTTTAGAGTTGTTGAAAAATGAAGCATAGTCATGATCCTAACTGATGGTGACAAGCACATGGAGTGTGAAAAACAATGCCAGATTCCCCAAAAACCACAACTTTGGTCCCTGCAGTTTTCTTTGGAATGGAATGAAAATATATTCACAGCCCACAGTAAAATCAAAAGAAGAAACGTATGAACATGAACATAAACAAAATACAAAACCATATAAATACCACAACATGCAAAACAATGTGGCACCAAAACTCAAACATGCCATGGGTAGGACTAGGGGGACCCATTTTAAATAGAAGTAGTAAACATCAACACAGTCTGTGTCACACCATGTGTGTCTGTTTGTTTTCCTGATACGGAGAACAGGCACGCATGAACTCGGCGAGGCTTAATCTTTCTTTTCAAAACCTGTTCGCCAGGTGAAAAACTCTAGGTAGGACATCAATATTATTGGAAACATTTCAAAATAAACATTGCACTGTGCACAAACAAACACTGTGTACATACCTCCTGAGCTAAACAGCTTAGAAAACCAAAGTACTCAGAAAATGCCATTCTGTTCGACCCATTGTTAGTGTGAGAGAGAGAGAGAGAGAGAGAGAGAGAGAGAGAGAGAAGGGGAGCAGCACTCACCTGATGAAGAGACTGGGGCAGCAGTGTGTGATCACTGTGTTCCCCCAGAGACTGCAGGGAAGCCAGAAGAGAAGGGCTGGGCCCCGGGGGTCCAAAGGCAGCGGAGGAGGGGCCACCACCTAAAAAACACATCCAACCAGTCCAATGCAATCCAACCAGGTAATCCGCACAGGCTAACAGGCAGCTAAGTACGCAAACTCTTTGCGGGAAAAGAATGCTGTTATGAGCCTTTAAGGGCTGTCCTGCTGGTTCTGAGGAGAACCCATTAAGGTCTCATGATGAACCCTTAAATGTTTTACCTAGGATCTTTCAGTGTATTGTGTGATGGCACGCAATACTGCTGAGATGGACCCAGACAACACAGTTTACCATTTTAAGGTGTCTCTGCAGGCATGTCAGGCCCCATCTTACTGTGTTCTTTGTTTTCTTGTGTTCCATGTAGATTAGAATGGGATGTGTGCTGATCAGCTGATCATGTCTATATTACATTAACAGTCTTCCTGAGCCAGGGATAACTACTGACTGCCTGTTTTATACACACACACAGGATGATTGCCTACTCTTGTTATATACAATACTATATACTACTTCCTTAGTAAGTCTATGCTATCCAGTCTTCAGGGAAATACACTACGCTCCACATTATCACTTCGTGCTCTAGACATAATCTATGTTTACATGGTACAAATCATCCATCTGATTTGAGTCCTTTACAACCTAATGCGACAAAAAGCAAACCCTGGGTTATAAATGTTTAACTTGATAATGACAACATCCTGTTTGGAAAGTCTCTTTGACGCAAAGGTAATGACGGTAAACAATAAAGAAAATGAGTGGGGAAAAACACATACCGTGAGCATCGCTGTGAGCTGAGGCCCCTGTGCTGTCGGCCATCATATTTGCAGACTGAAAACAGCCTTTGCTCTGGATGGTATTGCTTCTTGTTGACTGATGCACAGGTTGACCCCCAGTTGACCCCCAGTGTTGCTTCTGTTCCTGAGTCACCTGATTCTGGTTTTCATCTGAGCCGGACAAGTGCGGGGTTGCCATGGCGTCAACGGGTTTGGGTGTATGCGTCTCGTCCCCATCTCGTCGCCTCATGACATCAGCGGTGGGGTTGCTCATTAGGAAGTCGTCAGCATTGAGAAAAGGCAACACACCCCTGCTCAAAAGTGAAACTCCGTCAAGAACACACATATGACTGTGAAGTGCTCTTAATGAAGCGCAACTTAATGCACAAAAGCTTAATGCACTGTTAATATGTTGAAATTTTAGATCAAATTTTAGCCAATAATTACTCACACACCAAGGTATGATCAAATTATAAAACCAACTGAATCTTAAAAGTAGACCACCTGTTTTCCCTGTTCTACAAACTATTATGCCATTTTGTGCATGTCTGTGTGTAAGATGGTGATTGACATTTGAGAGATCATTTGCATGGCATGTACCCGACCTTTTACTGGTAAACTAAAAAGGAGTGACACTACTTCTACTTTTTTTTTCTTCCTGTTTTGCTGAGCACACCTGCCTGGAAAAAAAGGAACCTCACCTATGGGGGCAAGCTTAGAGACTCAAGCTGAAAGAACCTGTCAAACTCTTGCCTTGGCAAGACACAGGTAAACACTTCAAAGAATGGTCACACACGGCAGAAGTGCAAAATGACAGGCGTGTCCATAAACAAGGGCCCGTAATGGGCGGCCTGCCTTATTCATGCAGGGACTCTTGTCTTTCACTTAGCCGAAGTGCTCTAGGGAGAGCGAGTCCCGCTGTCAGAGGGGTAACCTGAGACGGACCAGAGGAGACCCAGGGGAGTGGCTCATTTGGGGATGGGGAGTTATGGCCACGCAGTGGAGCAGGGAGGACAGGGGAACAAACTAGGGAAACACTTTCTGTGACCCAGCTGTACAGGTGCTTTGATCTTACAGGTGATCTTACAGGTGGACATGTGGAATATAGATGATGAGAAGAGGGGGACATGGATTCAAATAAGGAGAGAAGGGAAATACACCACAGGCAGAAGGTCTACACGGGTGTCTCTGGGTCTTAAAGGAGCCTGGTTCTTTTTTTCAGGCGCGTGTGTTTAGAGGAAGAAGGAAAGAGCAACCAAACAGGTTTGACTCCTGCTGCTGTTCCGAGTTGGTTCGTTTGAGTCAATGTGAAAACACATCTTTTGCTCATTCAAGCTTATATCGAGAAACGCTAAACAGCCCAATTAAGAATCCACAAGACCAAGTACAATGTCTCTTTGTTGCTTGGGTGCTACTCACATCCATTCAAAAACCTAACCAGTTAATCATAATCAAGAAGTGGTTAGGAATAATGTTGTAAAGTACAGGTGCTACAGCAGCTAAAGATCGGTCAGACTCAGAGATGTACATAGATGCATAACTCTGCATTTTACATGGGGCATGAAGAGGCATGTTTAGAGACATTATGTCTGCATGAACTCATTACAGACCAGTTTATCTGCTTGACATACAACAAGACAGGGCTGGGCTGGGTCGTTCTGCTTGCCAAGTGTGCAGTCGTAAGAGGAAATATAAGAATATTTTATCTGGCAAAAGATAGTAAGCCTACAGCACTGAGTGACCAAAGGTAGAATAAGGCTGATAAACAGTGGCTACGTGCGTTTTTGTTGTTGATGTGTTAGTTTGTTGGATGATTGGTTATAATACATTGACACTAAGTTGAGAGCGAGATATATGGATAGGCTTGGGCAAAAGTTACAAGGTTAACGTTGAGAGTTACTGAAGGTTAGGTCATGGCGAGGGTTAGATAACAAGTGGTCGACATCATGATGAGAACTGATGGTAATTGACACGTAGGCCTATAGTACAGTTTGTGCATGATTCAGAATACAGCAGTGTCTAAAACAGGCCATTCAATTATTATTCCATTATTTCGGTTATAGATTACACTTATTGTAATGTAATTCATAGATGACATCTTACTAAAAACAGACCACAGCAGTAGTGAGGATTAGTGAGGGACATATTTGTTGTGCGTTGTCCCAAATGGCCTAACAGTCTATGTGTTTCCCTAGGCGATAAAAAGCCGTCATGAATAAACTGTGTCCTACTTCCAGGCCTTGGGGAATGAATAACATGGATTATAAAAACGAACGTTTTGAAAGAATGAGTATCAAGAAAACCAATAATGATTATAAGTTCTGGAGTTGGTTTCAATTCATATTCAAGTATATATTTATTATATATATCTATATATATATTTGACACAGATTACCTGTTCTTCCTGTACACAGTATTATCAAAATACATTAAAACAGTATTGATGCTGCAACAACGGCGCCTCTCAGATCGCCTGGAGGAGGTATAAAGCACTGTATATTCATGCCTTTTTAAAAAGGTCCCCATGATAGCCCACGATCGACTAACATTGCCAACAAATCGAGGCAAAGTTGTTCTAAACAACCCAAACACACGATACCTTGCTCGTCTCTAATCAGTAGACAGTTTAAAGGCACATGCAATATCGATACATAATAAACCACTAGTTTTACTGTAAACAGTTGCATAGTTTTGCAGTCTTAAATACTTACAGTGTAGATACCGGCGCGTCCCTTGACGCTCAATCAGGCGAGTGTTGCACAGGTTGAGGTGTATCCTTTGGTCTATGCTTTGGACTTAGAAGCGGACAGTCCCATGGCTAGTTAGAGTTACTGCTGAAAACCGATCTCAAGTCATTCCCAAGCGAATGTTTCCTCAGGTCGAATTGCTACTAGCTTCCACACGGGTTTTCTGACTGACATGGTTGATTCGTTTATATTTGTTTTTAGCGCCATCTGCTGTATCAGCTGCATTAAAAATATTCGACCCCTTACATACATTCCGAAGAGACAAATATCCATTTATCTCTGGTTTGAGTCTACCAAAGCCTTCCCGCAAGTAACCCTGAGTCTATGCTTAAAGCTGGAGTAAAAAGTTATTGTTGCCAAAAAAAATGAAACTGCTTCAGGACTGAAAATGATGATGTAACTCTAATGGTTTGGTAAATAAACAGTGCCTTCAAATTGTCAACAGATACACCTTAGAACAAAAACACAGCTAAGACACAGCATCAATATGCATAGAAGATAGGAGTAATTATCTATTATCCTATACTATGGCTTGTGTACACTATGTGTGCATGCAGGTGTGAGTATGCTGTTTCAGAGTCAGCTGTTATGAGCGGCATTGACGGTGACATTACTGTAACAATCATCACTCTGTAAATGGTTTAGGAGAGAAGTTATTTTATTGTTATGGATGCATATACAGCATGGGCTACACAAGCCTCAAAGTGGGGAAAAAGTGAATTTGTTTTTCTCGGATATTCACAAGTACAAGATTAGTCAGCTTCGGTAAAATGTTGCATGCCAATATCAGACGTGTGTGTTCTTCTTGAACTATTTCAGCGGCCTGAAGTACTTCGATTAGTCTCGGCTGAGATAAATAGCCTTCACAGGAAAAGGCATTGCCATTCACCCCCAAAAGATCTGACTGTTGCTCGAACAAAAAGGGAGCACCCTTACATCTGGGCCAGTCCTTCAGGTCTGAGGGGAGATAATAAATAAGTTTAAATATTTAGGAACTGGAGCAGAAACATTCACGTCTCTCGGAACAGAGCGCCACTGTAGCATCCCTGGATGAAGAACAACTGCAGGCATTGGCAGCAGGGGGCAATGAGTCTTAACTCCATAATAGGCTACCTATTGCCTTTTATACACACGTGAACTCTGTGTGACTTCCTCCCTTGATAACTCCGTCCCCAATGAGTTCAATTCATAGTGGCGGTGGGGGTATCCATTCTGTCACAAGTACAGCTCAACCTACCGCATGAAACACAGGATTAGGTAAGACCTGGGCTGACCTGGGGTAAAGATGCTACTGCTGTTATTGCAGTGAACTCCTTCAATGCTTAGTGATGACATCGAAATGTAGAGTGCAGTTTCTCTATCTGTGGTTTGTGTGTAGATATGGACCCACCGTAAAGACTTGTTCAATACAAATTAAATAAAACAATTTAAGAAATGTATAAACATGTAACTTGTTTTTGTAACTACCCTAATTACAAATTCATTTAAATTAATCAAATCTTTGAACAAATTCAAATGAAACTCACAGGACCAAATACATTTAGAGTAACAGCATGTAACACAATGTGAAACAGTACAAATAAGTGAAGTAATTTATATAAATTAAAACAATCAAAGGTGACCAGTGCATTTTTTCCCCCAAAAGAAATAACATATGTATAGATATGTTTTAATATTTTCTAACACATTTATGCATAGTATGTAGTAAGTATTTAGTGTGACACCCTATGCACAATCTGTGCCAATAATCAACAGAAAAACTACGTGCGTCTTGCTGTATTCCGTCAGCTGAAAACAGCAGAATGTGTTTGACAGTCACTTTCTGCAGTATGGGGCCGTACGTTGTTTCCTGTCACTAAGGTGCAACTCACGTGGGAGTCATCACAGTGCTTTGTTGTGAAATGTTATTGGATGTGAGCCTGAAGCCAAACTATTCACTGAAAATGGCTCTGAGTAAGGACAATGGTCATTTCTGTCTGATCAGATTTCCCCCTCTCCATCCCACCCCCCCCCCCCCCCCCCCCCCCCCCCCCCCCCCTGTGTTTCCTGTGGTTCATCAGTTCATCAGTTTACAGGAGAATCTCCTGTGGTGTAAGAGGAGACTACATAGTTGCAAACCCTGTGACCTGTTGTCTTTTGAAACCTTCTTCCCCTTCTTGGAACTCTTTTTTTAACAAGAAAAACTGCATCAAGTGGACGTTTTGCAGTCTGAGTCATGTGAAGAGAAATAGATTGTCCTTCAGGGATGAAAGAGTCATTTTATACAGATTCAGTTTGGCTCAAAGGTACTATGGCGTTAGACATCCAGTTTGACTGCATTAGCACCAAAAGTGAGAGCTAAATCTTTAAGGTTGGTAGTATCCAAGTGTCATTTCTGTTACTGATAAGTCAATATCCAAGTGTCATTTCTGTTACTGATAAGTCAAAATCCAAGTGATACCACATCTGGTAAAACAGGCGTATAGCACATGAGTCACAGGAATCCCTTTGGGTCTGGCGAAGGCCGACATCTCTTCGTTCTCTTTTGTCGTCGCTTTGGCGCAGCGTCAAAACATGTCACCATCATCATATGGGCCTTGCACAGGTTCAGTCGGCTTTCCAGTTTGCCGGTGACCAGCTCCAAGGCTTCAAGGTGTTCAAGGGAGTCCACCTCAAATGTCTGCCAAAGATCAACTGCAATACAAGAGGCAAAGGCAGACTTCATAACACAAATAAACATTATTGTGCAAATTAGAGCTTTAATCTAATCTAATTTAGTTGAGGTTAATTAATAAGATAGGCTGCTATTCTTTTCAAGAAGTCACAGTAGGAACAAGGTACCAAAATGACAGCCAGGGTAGTTTCACTAGGGTTAGGGTTAGATCAGGATTGGATGGTAGTGATTAACAATGAAGAGCATTAAAACAGGTTGAACACATGTATAGAAACACCAGTACTTATGTTAGCACTTACACTCGCGAGTCCATTTTTCCGGGTCTAGCATGAGGTACTGCTTTGCCTGCTCCAGTTCCCTCTTCAAATTGTTGTATTTCAACCGCAACTCTATTATCCGTTGTTGCCGGTGCTCTAGGAACTTCAGCTTAGCACTAAAGCAAGCCACACCCTAAAATAAATTACAGAGCTGATGTCCACCTTTCATTTCATATGAAACACAACGCTAATCAAATGCTTGACTGATCCATTCTAAATTATATTTTGAATTTCAAACAGATAACCTCTTTTTACTTCAGTAGCCCCCTGTCAGTCAGCTTATACAGTTATTCTGGTGTGACTGTCTGAATTTACGGTTAGCATAGTTATTATATGTGTATTATATGTTATATGTATATATGTTAGTATTATGTGTATAGGCTGTTATATGTATATTTAGTATTATATGTATAGGTTGTTATCTGTTTACCACACCGTATTGTATATTTATCTTGTATATTTAGTAAGGTTATTATATGTTTATTATGTGTAAATTATGTTCATAGTACTTGTACAGAGTGTACGTCATGGTTTGTTATGTTATATTATGTGATGTTATGTTATGGTAGGTTTTTGGGCGGCGCCTTGTCGTAAGAATTTCAGTGCCCAGTCTGACCCTGTGTCATTTTGTGCATCTGACAAATAAAAGACTTGTAACTTGTAACTTGTTATTTATAAGCAAGTGGAAAACCTTGTTTCCAAACACTCTTACAATAGAAACAAAACAGTCACCCGCCCAGAGGCATATGAAACAGGAATTGTGAAACCCATCATTTTGTGCTTGCATGTGCTTGCATATTTTCTCTTTGGCCCTAACAAACTACAGAGATGACCCTGCATTATCTGCCTGTGATAATTGACAGCTTACTATTAATGTGGAAGTTTCAAAATCCCAAATATTCCTTTAATGCATAGCACTGACCAAATACAACTGCTTCATCTCCTCAGCCAACATCAAAATGTACAGAGCTATTCAGTGATTTAAAAGATATTTTCATTTTTGCCTGAAGCTTCTGGCATAGAAGTGAGTCTACACTGTACTGTGTACACTTGAATAATCCATGACCTTGGAGAAATGTGGCCTGACACCATAGATATATATAAAGGCTAGATGTCTCGTTCAACGGAGTCGAACGTCCGCACATGGCGGCCATCTTGCCCCGGTCAGTTCGCTCACCCATAAACATTGTGTTGGTATTGGTATGGTACTTTTTAAATAACCATAACTTGCTCAATTTTCAACGGATTTTTTAAACGGGTTGGTTTCTTACAAACGTTATTAACGTGGTTATAATTCGGGATGCTTTTTGGATATTTTTAAGAAAAATAACATAATTATTCATAAGTATGCAGTGTCATACTACATCTCTGACGTTATAACAAACCAACCCGTTTAAAAATCGGTTGAAAATGAGCAAGTTATGGTTATTTAAAAAGTACATACCAATACCAACACAATGTTATGGTGAGCGAACTGACCGGGGCAAGATGGCCGCCATGTGCGGACGTTCGACTCCGTTGGCCGGCAACGCGGACGAGACATCTAGTCTTTATATATATCTATGCCTAACACTAGGTGCAGTATGATTAGGCTTCCTGCTCTACCAACCACCAGTTCCATCGCAAACTGTCATCCACTTGAGTTCATTTCAAGATTCTCAGAATTGGATGCAATTAAATGATAATGTGGCAAGCAGCAGTCCAGAGGAGTCAGAAACATATTTCCACTGCACCACGAGCTGCACTACTGCCCTTGACCGCCCCCATCATCCTGTGACAATACATTGAAAAGCTTCAGAGGACTCACTCGGTTGCTGGAGAGCCCCCTCCTCTGCAAACCATTCACATTGTCAATCTCATAGACTTTAATCTCATAGGAGTCAGCTGCACCCCTGTCCCCCCAGCGCACTCTGGGGCCACTAGATGATCTCCGCAAGGATAGAAGGTTTTCTTGTGACGGACGTCTCTGACTGGTCCCTGGCGAGATTCCAAGAAGGGATTGCAGATCAGATATTAGAAAGTCAGCAGTAATTCATAATTCACTGTCTCTAGATATATGTACCATACAGGTTTTGTAAAGTAAAGTAAAAAAAATAAAAAATAAACGGTTTAAAGATTTGTCAATGATCATTGTTAATTGGTAATAACAAAATAAATAAGACATTTCCACTGAAATTACATTTTGTCAGACAGAAATACCAGAAAAAATGCCAGTAAAATCCCAGCAATTGCAAACCTGCTGTGCTGTTGTTCCTTCTTTTCGAGCTCCTACCACTCCTGGCCAAGCTGTGAGTGCCGCTGTGGTCACTGATGGACTCTCTGATAGACATGCTGCTTCCCGTGGCCTCACTGTCTCTCATCAAGCTCTCATAACCGCTGCTTACAACACTGTTGCGGTTACACAGTAGAGAGGTCTTGCCCATGGCTGGAGGCAGCTCGCCACTCAGGATGCTTGTAGTATCACTGGCATGGCCGCTGCAGTGGCTGGGCATTCGTGGAGCTGTGACCCTACAGTAAGGAGAAGGCAAGGGGAGGTTCTCATCATCCTTGGCCGCTCCCTTCTCTTTGTATTCAGAACCACCCTGGTCGACACCAGAGATTGGATCTCCATTCCCTCGAAGAAGCTCAGTGATCCTGCCATTCATGATTTTCAGGGAGGACTTGGCAGAAAAGGTGGAGCCTTGGCTTCGGGACAATGATTGGGTTGCCAAAGGACAATGGCCAGAGGTTGTTCCATCTGGTGACAAACTTGAGCTCCTCACTGACTGCCTTAAAGACTGGGTGGTGAGGTTAATGGTCTTGGTACTGGTTGTTGAGCTCTTGCTTGGCTTTGAACTAGACATCATTAGTTTGCTAACTGCTGAAACTTTGGACAGATTACTTCTAGATGCCGAACTACTGTCATCTTGGTCATTTATAGGTAGGAACTTAGGGTATCTCCTGGCATTTGCTCTTGGCAAAGTAGAATCACTTTCAAAGCGCTCCAGAGTATCCGTGGATGTCATAAAATCGTCCTGTTCTGAAAAATAAAAGTTGGAAAATTCTGACCGTGATGTATTTCCAGTAGGAGCCCTATTGGTCAATTGCTCCAATTTTGCACTAAATAGTTTACTGCTTTCCTCGATAGGAGACCGTAGGTGTTTTCTTCTACAGGAATCGTCAGGAGCCGCATAAGGAAAAGATGGCTTCTGGTGCAATACTGGACTTCTAGGCAGGCTGGACTGACTGCTGGCTCTTCTATTCTGGTCTGAGTTGTCCCTCCTCCCAGATGATACGTTTTCTTTGGTTCTGGAAAAACGTCCCTGTTTGGCACGTGAATGCCTTCTCTCCAAAGTATCTCCAGGACTGCACGGAGTGGACATTGCTTCTCCCAGCACCTTGTAGTCCTTTCTTGTACTGGTTTGGTAGTCATCCTCAAGGCCATCCTCTTGATCCAGACTATGCCAAGCTCTCGGTAAGCTGGCTGTTCTGTGGTTTTTGGAATTCAGGCTCTCTGATCTGGTCAGGTCATACGCATCCAACAACCTCCTTCTTGAGGCTGGTGACATGATGACCTCACCTTTAAAGGAGTGGTGTTTGTTTAGCTGATTGGCTTTCTTGCCAGCTGCTTTCTTTTCTTGTCTGAACTCCGTGGGGGGATCTCTGGGCCCAGCCACCCTATAGGTTTTCTTATCAAGTTTAGCCTTGCTAGAGAACATACTGCTATCCTGGTCCTTGCATTTATTGCTTTCATTTTGAATGGGATTGTGACGGTCACTAGTCCTGCTGGGGAACACGTTAACATCTAGGTCTATAGATTTCTTGGTATCATTTTGAAGAGGGTTGTGATAGCTATTTGTCTTACAATCTGTTTTCCTGACTATTCCTTGATGAACACTTGATTTTGGTGTATGGTTGCTGGGGATACCATCTTTGTTACAGGCTTTCCAGGGACTGTCCATACTTTTGGCTGGTGAAGGCATTTCCTTGATGACTTCTAGCTTTTTCTTACAAACATCCTGAGAAGGTGTGTACCCACACTTCAATTTCTCTAGACTAGCTTTACCCCCTGAATTTCCTGAGGAACTACTGACATGTTTTGTCATCTCACAAACCAAACTGGATTGAGTTTCTGTCTGGTTTTCCATTTTTCTAGAGCAGGGTTGGTAAAAACCCTCAACACTAGCACTTGGATGTATACCATGAGTCTCAAGTTTGTTGGAAGAGTCCTGGTTAGATGTGAACTCACATCTTTCCTGTGATGTCGAAAGGAGCTGTCTCTCTGATGCCCCATCCTTGGCTAAGAAATCTGGAATACTTGCATCTTCACTGACACTGCTAATGATCCTGACAGGCTGTGAACCTGATGGTAAGGCCTGGAGAGGGCTCCCCTCGCTGAAACTGATGACGTTGGTTGACCTGCCTTTCTCAGCCATGCCACTGATGGTTACCTCCTCCACCACAGTGTAGACCAGCTCATCATGCCCATTCAGGTCAAAGGGCTGCTGGACAGTCACCGTTATGGTGGCCTTCATCTCTCGCTGACCCTCTGCAGACAGCTGAGGAACAACATCATTCAAGGTGACGGGTAGAGTGATGGGTGAGTCTGTGCTGGTAGACATGGAGGAGGAGGACAATGATGAGCCAGATGACGAGGACTTAGAGGAACTTTTACCAATAGGAGAGATCCTGAATTCGGGTTGCAGTGAGGATTCGTCTGAGGACTGTCCTTCACACTTTGTAATCTCAAGTGGTAGGGAGTCATTTATGGAAGGGGATTCTGCACAGTGGGGAGATTCAGCAGAGTACTGATCAGAATCTGAAGCACTAGTTTGGCTCCGGCTGTCAATGGGATTACCCAGATTATCTGTCAATTGTTTGTCACTGGGGGTCTCCTTGTAACTTGTGGGATCACTTTGAAAAGAATCTATGAGCTCAATGTCACTAGTTTTTGTCTCACATGCTGCCATGTAGCCATTTACTTCTGTGTTCACCTGTACGGAGGGGACATAATTAACCATTTCAGTCTCCACCCCTTTTTTGGCTTCCAGAAAAGGCTGTAATTTACTTAGGCCCTCTGTAGTTTGATCCTGGCTGATCAACTCACTTCCGTCAATGCATCCCAGTCGTTCCTGCAGCTCTGCAAATGTACTGCACTTGAAATATTCCATCTCTGCATTCTGGGTCTCCAACGTTTTCGGTTCTTTCTCCTCTTGCGACCGGTTCATAATCCGAAAGTCTTTCAGGAATGTCCTCTGGGGGCGCTGTTTCATAGAGGGCGAAGTATTCCCTACCTCAGTCTTGCTTTTAAGCAAAGATGGGATTATTGATATGGACTCTTGAGGCTTTTTGTTCATATCAGTGTTGCACCCATCAGAATCTACATGAATGACTGTATCACAGGACAGGTCACTGCCGGAGCGATCCTCCACATCCCGGAACAGCTTTGGTGCTGCCACATCTGGGTCCAGAGTGCCGGTGGAGTAGAATGCTCTCAGTTTGGTTTCATGAAGCAATTTCTTCTCTTTACGGACACTTCTCTCACTTGGTGAAGAGGACCTTGATTTCTGTTAGAAGGAGGAGGTTTACAGCAACATTCATTTTAATTATCTTCATTTTTTCCTGAAATCTGTATTCATTTTTGTCATACTGTAAACATTATTTATTAGATTTGTTGCATAAAATAGCTATAACATCATCATCACAGCCTGATCAATACCTTGGCTTTTCTTTGCATCTTATGGATACGAGAGATGATTTGCATGGTAGAGAGAGTGTCTGAAATCCTCTCTGACGATCCAGACACGTGAGCAACAACAGTTGTCTTACAATTGACATTCCCAAGAGACTCCTGCAGGAGCATGGTCAGCTTGCTATTCCTATAAGACAATTGAAAATATTGTATTATTTATGTAGTGTTGACAGTTATTTTTGTCATATTTTATTATTCAGTTTACTTTATTTCTGTAAAAAAAACATGAAACACTAATATAACTGTGAATGCATCTTCCACACACAGTAAAACAGTAACTAGTAAACTAAAGATTTAAATATTTAACTAAACAAGCAAACTGAGCATACCTGTTTGGGACTTGCTTGCCACCTCTGAGCAGGGTCAACATGACACTGCTGAGCTCAGAATAGGAAAGCTGGGCCATGTTCTTAGAGTGTTCCTCAACACAGCTCCCGAGATCTACGAGGATCAGCCTGCTTTGGCCTCCACACACTGAAACATGGAAAAGGGGAAGTGGGAACAAATCAGAGGGAGAAGAGAGAAAAAAGTGTTAATATATGACCCCCAGGTGAAAAACAAAATCACACATTAGTATGACAACATTTTGTTATTGCTCGGGGTCGCACATCAAAGCTTTGCTGATATATTTGGTTAAGTTAGACTTTTTGGTTGTGATTTTGTCATTAAGGTATCGAAGTTGCCAAAACAAATGTTATGTGAATGAAATTCAACTTCTGTTGAAGACATGTAGCATTATGGGAATGGCTCAAATTCTGATACTACAGAGAGCCCACGGTTACTGTTGAGCCCACGGTTACGGTTGAGCCCACGGTTACTGTTGAAAAATATTGAGGTCATTTTTTTTTTTTTTTTTAAGAGGCAAAGTAGCATCCTTATTTAGTCAGGATGTAACCCAGGGTAGTAACCCACATTCAGGGAATCAAATCGAATAAGCAATGGCAAAATTTGGGGGATTGCTTATTTGACAACAAAATATGCCCACAGCTGCAGAGAATGCCCTTTATTCAGCAAGTTCACATGATATGCAAGGAACAAGCAAAAAGGTTATGAAGATCAAAGTACACTGAATTATCAGGAACTGCAAGGTTCATCATAAAACTGTTTATTACAATAGGTTTTTTCAAATGTTGAAGGTCCTACACTGAATATTTCCAAACTGAGGGCCTCATTTACTAACAGGATGCGCCCGTTTCAGGCGTAAAATAGCGGGTAAAAACCTAAAACCGTATTTACAAAGGAGGCGCACTTTAGATTACCACTGCTGGGAGGGTATAAGGGAAAGTGGGTGTTCGTCGCAAAGAGATGGGAGGAGATGCGTAAAGTGCGCCTAATTATGTATTAGTAACGAAACAAGAGGTGTTTCAGCATGACATATCAGCTGCTAAATGAAAACTATTTGCCTGCGAGAAATTTGAAAAATACGAACATCAGAAATGTTTTTTTTTTTTTTTATGCTTATATTTGATATATCATTTAATATAGGCATATACAAAATTGTCCCACCAGCTAGCTGTTCGGCCACGCTTTACCCAGAATCGCCGCTCATTATATGGTTTACTTTAAACCGTATTTTCACCCATATTTCAAGCAAACCGAACATCTTTACGTCTGGAAATTTCAGTTGCCTCTGCCCTGTCCACGCTACAACTCCAGTTTTCAAATGTATCTGCCTAGGGCAGCATTTTTGAAAGCATAGTTTTCAGTGTTGGAATGCGCCGTTTTAAAATAAGGGGTGTCGTGTATTCCTACCAGACTATTTAACGGGATGCTATGGAGCAGTTAACCTGGCTATTAACTATCCTAGCTATCTCTAGCTTAGGGAACCATATTAACAGTTTGCAGTTGCCTGTGTGTGATTAACTCATGTTAATATGTGTGAATATGAACTTGTGAACATCAACTCGTTAATATGAAGCTGCACAGGCACCCTGAGGGGTAACCATAGCAACCCAGAAACTCAATGTTCGCTGAAAAGTTGAATTTCCCAAAATCAGCTCACCAATAAAAGACAGTCTTGAATTCAAAGTGATCACAACTTTTAATGTGGACGGAGGGGCTAAACGGAGAAATATTTATGAGTTTCTATATTTACCCGGGTTAGTTTGCTGTAACCTCCTGAACCAAAAGCTCTAATTTTAATTTTAGCTCATCATCCATGGTGGAACACGTAGGCTCTTTCTTCCCTATTTTAGCGGAGCGCTAAATAACACTAATGGGCGGTGTTAGGCGCAGATGATGCGACGATGTTCTTGTTTGATAAATAGGATGCAAAATACCGTGCTTTATTTGCGGTTTGGCAAAGGCGCAGATTAAGCTGCGGTCGCAATGTTAAATGAGGCCCTGAATATTTCTTTTGGGCAATCAAAGTACTCTGACAAAAGCAGCTTGTCAAGGACAGAAAATGATGCTTCAAACTTGCCAAATCTAGTATCAAAGGAATATGAAAATATCCCTTCATCAGTCGGATCTGTAAGAACCTTTAAGGCGTCTTCTTTCGAGACATGCCATAGAAACCATTGGGATTCTACCGCGTAAGATGCCAGTGGGGACAGGCAATACTCACTGACGTCTTTGGCGGGGCCCTGTGTGTGCTGCTGATGGACGTGCAGGGTGAAGAACATGTGAGAACTGACTCCAGGCCTGTTGCCGGTGCGACAGGAGAGGGCAGTGTCCAACAGGGAGGCAGCTTTCTCCACTGTGGGTGCACTGGCCATGCTGTGGTTCATAAGCTGCATAAATATGATAAAAATACAATAATATCATTGAATAGTGAGTAGTAGTGACAAAATAACAGATTACAATCCAATGAGATTCATCACATATTCAGTGAAGTATATAGCCCTGCGGTTAACTAGTACAACCACCACCAAGGTTGAGCTGCTATTTACCAGGAAATACATGCTGTCAACTATGCTCCAAGTTGCTCTGGATGAAAGCATTTGCAAAATAACTGAATGCAAATGTGCCCATTGCCTGCTGAGGGGGAAGCTTATGCTGATATAATGAATGCCTTACTCAGTACACAGTTCATTTGGGTAATGCCTAGCTACTCTTTGCTAAATTAAGGAATATGAATAAATCTTTCGGTGAGCCTTGAATGAGTTGTTATTTATTCACCAAACATGAATCATCTCTTTGTTTATAAGTTTAATATTTTAGCTGTAACCAAGCACATTGACATGGCCAAAAAGCAAGAGAAAATAACACATGAAGATAATGCATATCAGCAAAGACTTAAAAAAATGTTTTCACCATACCTGTATTCCACTGACAGGGTCCTCAAAAATGCTAATGTCTGGTTTCTGGCCATTGACAACATCACCAGTGTCTTCGGTTGATAGCAAGTCCCTGAGGATTTCATTTTTCCCACAGACCTCAATGGCAGATATGGACACAGAGATGTCTGCCCCAGTCTTCTCCTTTCTCTTGCTGACGAGCCTAAACAGCCAGGAGACGGCACAGGGAATAACCCCTAGGCTCAGGATGGAGTCGTCTTTTCCTGTCATCGTGTAAGACTTTCCTGCCAAGCACAAGAGCACAGAGAAAAAAAATAAATTTTCCATTTTCACTGGATTTGCAACTCATGCTCGGTTGCCTAAGCCCTTTGATGTTGCACTAACTGAATCAGACGGAGGTCTCCTCCTGTTTTGTTTTTGGTTCTGGCTGCCGGAAAAAATATTGTGAAATATTGATTTGTAAAACTATGTGAGGTTCACTACGTGAACTCTTAAGTCGCTCTCTCCTTTGGACATGCATGGAACCATTATGGATGAATACCCTCCCTTAGAGACGTATAAAGACAGGTCTCTGTTTTTAACCACAAACACGAGGCTCACAAACATTTCATACACCCCATCTCATCTAAATGCAGCAGCATTTCCTCTCTCATGAAAAGTGCTCCACTTTACCATTACTCATCCTCAAACCCCCTTTCTATTTAAATAGATTTATGTCTTTTGGCACAGGACCAAGACCTTATGCTGAGGGGCACCTAATTCAATCAGACTAATGGCCAATGATGTAATACAGGGAGAGGCGAAGGAGCTTCGAGGAGAAATTGCCATCATGCCTTCATTATTTTAGCAAAGCATCTATTAACAGCCTGTATGTTGCTTGGATTCCACAGTGACCTGTGGTGTCAGGGCCACTCCCGAGACCTGGTGTCCACGCGCATCCACTTATGCCGAGGCCATCAGGCCCTGGGACCGCTCAGTATCTGGGTCTCAGGTGCATTTGGGCTAAATAAACCACATACGAGCGGAACCCTTTCAAAACAACAGCCAATGCATAATTAATTGATCCGCTGTTTATTTATACGTCGGTCCGCGCTGAACGTTGAGTGCGGCTCGTAATGGAGGGGGGGCACTCAAACACATTTAAACACTCATGTCATGGAAAATGGGGACAGTTAGAGGAATCTCCTGTTTTGTATGAGACTGGTACACAGCTGCTTTCAGTGCAGATAAATAGGGTCTCCCTGTTTGGAGAAGGGTGGGGGAGAGAGTGAGGGTGAGAGAGAGAGAGAGAGAAAGAGAGAGAGTGGGAAAGAGCTGTCCCTCACTTACCCGTCCCTGCTCGCCCGAACCCGAGGATGCATCCATCTGCCCCGTTCATGACAGCCTGGAGAGCCCCCGACAGAGCACTCTCACACACCTCTCCCTGGAGAACACGTGGAAAGACGTCATACTTAACATGTAGCTCAACACATATGGATTTAACGGACAGATCAATGCTAAACTAGACGTACTGCACAGTGGTGCGTAATATGACCTCTGCATAGAGAGAATGAACAAGAATTAAGTGAAACTAGGAAATAAAAACAGTATTGAAAAATATATAAAAAGCACAGAATAATATATATTTATATGTGTAATTTAACTCTGTAAAGACACATCTGATATAAGCCAGAAATTTGCAATAGTTTATTGAATCTTTTGACAAAGTCATTTTTTATTTTAAAAACATCATGTATGTGTATGATTGTTTTTGTATCATATTTTATACAAAACAGGAACCTTTTTACAACCAAAGAAAAAAACGTTTATTTAATTTTTTGCTTGTCACAGCGCCCCCCAAGTGGTCAAATGATGGATCCTGAGACAAAAAGTTTTGTGTCATCAAAGAGTTTCTGAGATATGATCTTTCTGTCAGCATCGTGAATTGCAATACAAAGACAATGGAGGTATTTCCAGATAAATTACCTTAAATACTTGCTGTATCATATTTGATACATAGATTTTCAACAAGATTTTACTATAAAATAAAGTACCAAATATTAAGTGATTATTAGTTGCTTCAACACACTACATTTTTATATTCAAGTATTTGTAACAATGCAAATGTTATTCTTACTGTAACTGTTTCAAAATGACCAAAGATTTACCTGCCAAATACTTGAGTTACTACATAAAGGCAGCCCTTTTGGATATAGCATTCAAATGCCCACTACTACCCACAGTACGCCTACAGTGCATTGATAATCCATTAAAGGGCACTATACATATGTCAGATTGCAAACAACAGGGTTTCAGAAAAGTATTAATCATGATGACGTAGACATCTCAAAAACTCATGTAGCAAATATGATACAACAGGCATTATAGGGTTAAGTAAAACAAACATGCCATATGTATGGTAAACGGAACAGGATGCATTTACACTAATATTAATAAAACCGATACGTGGAGGCTAATACCAATATGGACTGCTAAGTGTAAAAAGAGGCCAAAAGTAGTCGCTGTCTTCGCTAAACCTATTAGCAAAACCATACATACAGCCTCTAGTCCCAAGAACTGCAAAAATTCTCTGACCTTAAGTAAATGGTTAAGCCATTATTTCACCATTCTGTGAAAACACAGTGAATAGTTATTCTAATGTATGGCCGGTTAGCTCAGTTGGTTAGAGCGTCGTGCTAATAACGCGAAGGTCGCGGGTTCGATACCCGTACTGGCCAGGAAACTTATTCTCCCTTGTACGTCGCTTTTGACAAAAGCGTCTGCTAAATGTAAATGTAAAGTAATGGGAATGTACGTACCTTTCCCATATATTTCAGACCTAACCAATCTTTTGAATCAATAAACCAAGGTTATTTACTGAAACAGCGCTAAATAGGAAAGATCCCTAGGATTCCAAACATTTAAGACACTATATTTTGTGATAGTGTCGGATATACACCAATAGGGTGTGCAGCAGTAACACAATATGACCACCTGTGCACAAGTAGGACAAGGGTATACATGATCATAAATAAAAAAATTGACACAAGCAGCAATCATCGGCCTCTAAGCAAACTGCCCCATGCTGCCCCAAAAGATTAAATGATTTTGTAATTTGTGACCGTCGTGGTGCGACCGCAGAGGAATAGCACACACTCCTGCCCCATATTAGCTATTTTTCTGTTCTTGCAAAAATCTAATTTACAAAAATCAAATTTATGATAATGTATACCTTGAGACTGTTTATTTTTGTCCTCTGCTAATTTAGAGGCACAGCAGTTCTCCTGAATATTTTGAAGCATATTAAAATCATTTATCTTTGATCCCTCACTCTGTCTCTGAGCTTTTTGGGACAAACCCACATTTTGATGCCAACCCAAGGCTCGGCCCGTCACATAATTTCTATACAGATTTAAATACAAAATAATTTTGAAGCTAGACCAAACCATGTCAGAGGAAAAGAAGAAAACATAGTGTAACAACAACAACATCTTATTGTTGATTTGTTTGAAATTGGGTATGCCATTATTAATGAGCCTACAAAAAAGATTGGCCATTCACACAAGTATGTATTGGCTGCTGAATTTTGATTGGTCATAAGTAACCATTTTGTTCAGCAAGCCAAATGGAACTTTAGGAGATGTGAGACAGGTATGAGCATACCAAATTTCCAGATTTGAGCTTAAGCAGTCCCTGAGATACTTAAATGTGTCGGAATTTGGTGTGCCTCCAAACAATGTAGCCAACTGTAAGCATACCAAATAAAAACTTTCTTTAGCTGCTGTTCAGATGCTGAAATGTACACATGCGTGTACATCTAACAAAAATGTGATAACGATGCAGCGTGTCAAATTTTGTGATACTGGATATTGACACAGATATTTGCTAGTAGTGCAGCGGTAGATTTTTGCATTGAACATTATTCACTAGGTGGCGCTACTCCACAAATGAAGAGGCCAAGTTGCCATAAAAAAGTTTGTACTTTTTGGCAAAACAGTTACTGACATTTGTCAACTTTAACTTGCTCTACCAGATGAGCAACAGGAAGGAACAGTGGAACAGCAGATTCTGGAACAGAGCATCAGAGTCCTTTGCAATCTGGGTCAAGATATGAGGCTCATTGGTTTCAAAAAGAAAAACTACACATGAAGATCTTATTCATTAATAATGTGGAAGAGTACCCGCTCCCTAGATATGAAGGGCTCATTCTAAGTTAACGAAAACCCAGCAATTCATAGGTACCGGTAATTATACACTAATGAAAACAAAATTATAAATACTATATTCCTTTTCTACTAATAGATGCCAGAAAAACTACACACTGTATCTTTAAGGACAATTCATTATTTTGCTGGTCTTTAGTCATCTCTGATCAATCTCTGATCATCACAGTTTGTGCTTCTGCATAGAATTCTTCACAGAATTCTTTATTCTTCAAAAGCATTCTCAGCCCATTAAGTGTTTTATCATATTGAAATGGTTAGCCCTTGAAACAGTTTTTTAAGAAAGCTACGAAGAACCTTTCTCTGCAAAGTATTTGTGTGCATGTCATGCAGTAAAACAAATATTACTTAAGGACAGTTTGTGGCATCAAGGTCAGAAGTTTCATTTCCAAAAGAAGCCAATGTATTGACATGTACGCATTCACCTTAAAGCACTTTTGATAAAAGCATGCACTGAATATGAATGTGAGTTGTTTGCAGTGTGCCTTCTAAATCAAATGCAGTGAGACATATTCCATACATAAACATTGACAGTGAAGTAAAAAGCTTTAGAATACACTCCATCAAGCCTGAGCACCAGGTCAGCATTTAAATGCACAAGTCCCATTCTGGCAATCACCTACTAACTGCCAGTCCACAATCTCTGGGTTAGATCTCCAGACAGATCTCTAATCTAAATTGCATTTTAAAGGTAGAGTATCCTTGGACAAGCCCTTGTCTTTCTAGCATTAAGCATTTCTGTAAATTAAGTTTCATGTTGTGGCAGAGGCTGGTAAACTTGTCAGTCATGTACCTTTCTCAGACAGCTATTTCTTAAAAGAGCAAAGCATACGCAGGAAGCAGGCAAAAGAGTGAAGAAATATATATATATAAATATATATATATATATATTTCTATCTAAATGGCACATTTTGTTTGTGCAATGGCAGATTTGACACTAATTATAGGTTGCCCTACTTCAAGTCAGTTGATTTATCCACTAATAAGATAAGCTAATAGGGATTGCAGAATAACTGTCACATTGATATATGAAATATTTTAGCACCAATAGATTTTCTCAATGGAATAACTCAATGGGCTGCAGGCATTTAAATGTGACAAATCATTTTTCAAAATCACAAATGGTAAAATCCATTAGGATATCTTGAGACATTGACACAAATGAAATTCCATTTCATGATTAGAGTTTGTATATCAACAGAAAGTGCATGATGGCAAACAAGGGGCTTGCATGGATGATGTATATGAATGCCATGGCTCATTCTGCATTAGTTCTGGTCATCAGACAGATATAACAAAACCTCCCTGACCTGCATTGACTCCGGAGTAAAGACGGCATCAAAGGTGAAGGACCTCTGAGTGACCTTGGAGGCTGCCGTCTGCTGCTGAGGATTATGGGTAATTGGGTCCAGTATTGTGACCTGTTTTCTGCGTCCGTCTACTTTGAGGCAGGAGTCCACCACTGGGCTTACTCTTAGCATGACCTTCACATGTCCCTTGGGAATCAAACAGAATAATGAGAATTAGGAGAACATATGTACACAGTACAAGATCTGTATATGCCATTGAAAATGTACCTTGACTAATTTGTGATCAAAATAAGATCAACTGCTCTGAGAAACTCTTAAAAAACATTAAAAACTCTAGTTTGTTCAAACTATGTTTCACTGTTGTAAGTATTTGAGGGTGAAATGGCCATATATTGCATATATCTTTTTTTTCCAAGCACACAGTGTTTGTTCCAGATACACAAAGTCAAATATCTAAATAAACAGTCTCAACAAGTTCTTCAACAACAGTATGATATGGATCGGTCTGGCATCTGTCAAAGTAAACTTTTAAGAGTTCTATTAAAGTAGTGCTCATATTAAAATCTTAAATCACTTAATCTGTGGGATTTTGATGATTCCATTCCACACAGACTAAGACTAAGACCTTTAAATCTCATGCTGGTCACTGTGCACTCAATCTGTTTTTACCGGAACCAAATTTAGATGATCAAAGTATATTTTTATTTTATTTATTTAAAAAAAACAAAAACAAATGCGGAACATGAAAACACAAAATGAAATCCTTGACTCAGTACATTTAATAATTTTGAATTTCGTCGCTGTTATATATGATGCACTTAAATACTATGTATGTCATATGGCTTAGTGGTATGGGGATTTATTGTACGCAGTTAAATGTGGATTGCAATCATCAGTCATGGAAATATTGGGGGGAAAAAGCTAATCCCAGCTATGCTAAACGCTACAGTGATGTGACAGGCAGCACTTTCACACTGGGGAGATTACAAGAAACACGTATGAGCCAATGGCATATCTTTACAGAGAAAAGCCCCTCTGATAGTTTATGCTCGAGGGAAGATGAAATCAGACATAAGAAGCTGATGTGACACTTTGATGCTTTCATTTCCCATACTTACAGTCATCACTGGAATCAAAGCCTGCCTGTAGTTAAATGTAGCTTGTTTCAGTCAAACCGTGCAGCATTTACGTCACATTCAAAAACATCAAAAGTATTGTGACCTGGGCCATTGAAATTTGTCATCAAAATGTCTTCATTAATGCTTTATTGTTTGTTTGTATTAAGAACAGCATGTACTTCTTTCTGTATATGATTATTTATGCACTCAATAATTGAATTGTTAGTGTAATGTTTTCATCCTCATTCCCAACAGAAGAATCCTTTCAGCTTCTACTTGGAACCCTCTTATGAAGGTTCATTTTAGCTGTTGACCCTCTTTTTCATGGTTCTTTGTTGACCAACATGCTCGGTGTAAAACAAACAGCCTTTCATGAGACCCCAAATGGTCTATTTTGGTTATAATGGTCATTGTCATTGGAGTAACCATAAATGGAGTACTATGCAAGCTAATGAATGTATATCCAAATGGCACAATGTTTATTCATAAAAGTGCAAGAGATGCCTTGCTCAATTTGTGAAAACAGGTGGAATAAGCAGGAATACACAGAGGAGGGTGTAATGATGAACTGGTATCTCGCTATTTTCTCATGACAATGCAGACTTGTACTAAACACAAAGACAAACAAGAAAAACAACACATCATACCAGACTGAGGTGCCTGTGCAGTGGGCTGCTAACTCAACATGGGAAAATGTTGCTAAATAATTAAATTACTATCATTAAATTATTAATTGTTATGGCTGGAATTGGCAAACGCCAGACTATTTCTGAAGAGCATGATCTTAACTGCCAGAATACATTTTTACTGTGAAACGATGAAAACAAAACTTAAAACAATAATAGCCACAATTGACATTTTCACAATTTCTAACCTCCAATTTGAACAACTGCATCACTGCACAGAAGGTTACCATCAGCAATGGCTGCTGGTGTAGGTGTAAACACATTAACTGTGCATAAAACCTCTGAGAATCCCATCCAACACTCAGACCTAACACTGATACATCAATACGTTGAGTTTACAGAATCGATATTCAGAGGTCTTAAGGACAACTGATCTTCATGGACGTGAACCTTACCCAATATTCACATTGCTCGTGTGCAGCATACAATAGGGTGGGGTCAAAATGATCAAAATGAGGTCATCAAGGTCAGGAAAAGATTACAGTTCAATGACATCAGCCTAGTGTGAGTCCCTGTGAGAAGAGCCCAAACAATCACTGCTTAGAGACAGAACCTTATTTTCTATGAAGAATGACCCATAAAATGTTTCAACAATGTTTACATCACAGAAGAGAGACAGCAAACGCACAGCACATGTACACCGCAAAGAGACCAGACACACATACAGAACATACAGTGTGTTAAACACTCTCCGCCAGTAGCTTGGAGAAAGCATGAGGTAATGCCACTCTTCCGCTCCAAGGGGAGATTGATAGCAACCCATTAGCCTACATAGGTGGGATTCTGCTTGCATGCTAATCACTTCAGCGGCACATCACCAAAGTCAGAGGTGACGGGTTCTCAGAAGCTCCCGAGCACTTGCTCCAACAATCACTGTTATCACATAACCCAGCGCCTGTCTGTCAAATGATATTGTATGCCAGCTGAATTATTTAAGAATCCATTTGCGCCGAGACACTACTCGCGGCTGAGTGCATCCACTGACCATCCCCCCCATCAGGTGCGACCGAGAAAGCTGTTAGGTGAAACCCAAGATGATCCCTGTTAATGTGTGCGCTTTAGAGAACGGAGGGAATGTCTCAATTAAAGCGAATGGATTTTCCTCCCCCCCCCGCCTCTCAAGAGAACAGGCATGGAAGGCATCGAGACTTTAATGACATATTACTGGGCTGGTTTAAGTTAGAGAGCGCCTACTGTACTTAAATGAAAATCTCTTGCCAAATTGAATGGAAGTGGTGTGGTCATGGCATGGCATGTTGAAAGTGAAAGCGAGGAAACCTCAAAGTAGAACTGCCGGCCAATCAATTTTGGACTCAAACCCTGCTAATGTAAAAGTTACAAGCAGTGGGACGCTGCCTGTCATCTCTTTATGAGTTACTTCAGTGCCCTAAATGACCTCAGGTTTCAATTTAGCATTTCTACAAGTCAGCCCCACCAACTCTGGCTCTTAACCTGTGGTGGCCCACCAGGGGGGGGGCTTGGGGTGATCTGTCTGCCTACCTTGCCAGTGCCTGGTGTCTGTTTCCCTGGGGTGGAGGCCTGGAACAGATGGCGTGGGACCAGGGGAGGGGACCGCAGGAGGAGGCCGCAGAAGTTGGTGATGCGAGACGGGGCGTCACCACCGGCGGGAAGGGCGGAGCTTGGCTTCTTCCTCCTGGAGGAGAGGTTGAGCTTCTGCACCGCCCTGGGAATGAGGAAGAGTGTGAATGAGGCAGAGTGAAAGAGATGAGCCAGTCAGGCATCCCAAGGCTGCATACATGCAGTGATGCATAAGCAACGCTTGGATTAAGGCTTAAGCACTCCACACATGGTCAGGCGTCAGCTGAGATGGATTATATGTTGAAAAAATTCAACAGCATGCGTTATGGTTGAATCACTGACTGAGAGTCATCATATCACCCCCATGTTGTTTTCAAAAACACCAGTTCTCTGTAGCAGTAAGACAAGCATTAGCTCGCTATTTACATCCACTACGACACCATAGGTTCCATGATCGTACTAAAAGCACTTTCACAAAACATATTACAAGAGAATTGATCTCCGCAGAGCAGAAAAGAATAGCATTTTGGTTTATTGGCAGGGAGACCACTCACTCAGGTTCTCACTGATTGATCTTTAGAGCTGAAACTGTGGACATTGCACTGATGAGGTAGGAAGAAGTGCTTTTAATGCAATTTGGCCATCCACAATGACTGAATGATCGGGTAATGGTGGAGCTAGCTACAAGACCGCATTGACTTCACAGAGGTTTGCATAGATAGGATCCTTAACCCTCTGAAGTCCACGCTCCCTGTGCAGGGATATGGTGGTTTTTATGGGGAATTGCTTTTAAAGCTCAGCCAGTTTTTGTCGGAGAGACATAGAAATTACACCCCCAGAAACCTTGAACCCTTTTCTTTTCAAATTTACACAGTTTGAAACAAATATATAAATAAGCACTTTGTAAGGAGAATAGGACTAGTCTCTTGCACTTTTCAGTCTCTGAGTGAGGTTTCAGCTCCTAACGACCCGCCCATTAGCAAATGACAGCTATTCATATGATAAGGGTATGGTAATTCAGTGATCTCTATTGGGCCATGGTGTGTCAAGAAATCCTGTGGGGGGTACGGGCCACAAAGACATTCCAGGGCCATTAGGTAAGGGCCATTGTTCTTGTCTGAGGTGTCCCAGGTGTGTTTACACCTAACTCATCAATATGCATTTGTAGGGACACTAGTTTTGAAAAGGTACAGGTCACTCTAAAATTATAAATATATAGTAGTGAAACCACACACACTTTCTAAATGCTAAACTCACCTTTGTAAAACTAACACTTATGTTTACAAAGTTCAGAGTTCAAAAGCCTTGCTCCAAAATCTTTACAATGTATTTTTTGTACAAAGTCTGAGCACCTCTGAAAGTATGTTTTTGGAAGGGTTTGTTTAGATTTGATTTAAATTCAATCTTTTTTTACTACATTCCTTTCATTCCCATGTTATTATTGCTGAGGTATTCTAGAATATAATCATACATGCCACTTTTGCCTCAATGTTTTTAGTTAGGTGAAATAAACTAAAATATCAAGGCATGGCAGATTACCTAAGAGAGTGAAAAACAGGCTCGGACTCAGTAGTGCAGTGGACTATGAGATCCTTTTTCAAGTTCAAAAACATGGAATATCTTGATTCAAAAACTAAGATCAACAGTCACATTCTTGCACTGTGTCTGTCTCTAGAAGCTGATTAAAGCCTTTGTGTTCAGTCAGCGACATGGCAGTCTTTCCCAAGTGTCAAGAAATCTTTTGTCTGCTCTTGTCTTCCATTATGACAGGAAAGTCAACGGCAGAGCATGAAAGCCTCTCTCATTTTCACATGTCACTTAGGAGACTTGCACCTCCTGTCTGGAAGCCTCATGGGGTGTGAACACAGCTGATTAAGGATGCTACCAGGGCTAATTCAGTGCCTGGAAAATTGCACATTTTGCTGCTCAACAGATGATGGCAAACCATACGGGTTACATTTGCATTTTCAACTTTTAATGACTTATTCCCAAAGTTAGCAGGTCCCAGTATTTCATAGCTTTCTCCTTCTGCCTAGGTTACAAATAAATATAGAAAGGATGTCCTATATTTGTCCTTGTCATACATAAGCTACATCTGCTGCATTTCTCCAGCAAAAACTGACTATTTATCAGGCTTCTCACAGCCATCAGAAAGGGCAAGACAAAAACACATGCATCTCTTTGGGCTGTGTAGATATTGGATTGTTTTTGTTTTTTTCCTAGCTAACCTAGCATCCTAGGGGACTACTCTAATGGAGAAGGTGGGTGCGTGAAACTGCTATGAAGCACCCCACCCCCCTTGGGCGTGCCGTTATTTACCTGACAAAGAAGGATACAGCAGTAGAGGTGGCTGTGGGGGTTGGGGCTCCAGGGGTGGCAACTGTGGACTGGGACATCTGTTGAACAGGAACAAAGAAACCCAGACTCCTGGAGATTAGCCATTTAGGTATGCTAATGCTAACATCAATGGTTCAATTCCTTGAGAGTGCAAGCAGTGCTAATATTTATTGCCTTCACTGATGCTCTGAAAAGAGGAGCTTTATGACATGAACAGTGATTAAAATTAACCCTGAGGGAAACAAATAACCATTTGTCATTCAGTCAAATTCCTCTGCGGATTCACAGAAATCATGTTGACACCATTATAATTCCAACCATACGGATTATTGACGTGTTTTGCTTAGACTTGACAAACTTTATGTCTTAATGGAAACATTAAAATGTCATATATTTGTATTAAATTCATTCATTCAATTTTCAAATGTTTTGTTAATTTTAATTATGATTCAACTATGATGGTTCATGGTACCACATTTCAAAATGTTACCACTTCATAAACTAGACGAAACTGAATCATGATTTGATGGCAGCAGCTATGACACTGATGATACCGAGTTCTACCGAGAGCCAGAAGCACGTCAGGGTCTGAATACCATTAACGACAGAAGGTTTGTAGGACAGTAGGCTCATCAGCTAAAATGATGCCATGAAGTCTCCTTAGTTAGGAGGTGACTCAGATGCTGAAATGAAGTCACAGCCTTGTGTTGAACTCAGAGCGGCTCTGCACACATACACAACCACACATTCAGTCTCACACACTCACACACACACACACACACACACACACACACACACACACACACACACACACATACAAATACACCCTATGGCAACAGAGGTTCCTTCTGGGCGCAACACAAACCAAGCTCTTGTCGTGGCGTTTCGCTACTCTGCTTCAGGAGCCGACTCTGAAACGAGGGTCACCGTTCGCTGTTCTCTGTCACTTCACCCACTCGGATAGCGACATGAGGTCCCCCCCCACCCTCGTCCCCCCCCCCCCTGAGTAAACACAGAGCGCCGGAGCCTCATTCCCTTCATAGCCCACTCCACATCAGTGCTATGTCTCATCAATGTTTCATCTAGGAACACGGAGTGCACTGTCCCTGCTTTAGCCATAAAAATAAGAAGCAAAAAAAAAAAAAAACATAAAAATAACATAAGAGCAAAAAAAAAAAAAAAAACACTGAACCCATGCAGTGATGCCAATTAGTGCTGCAGAGAAGGCCTGGGGCCACAGCGCCATCTGGAACGAGAGGGGAGGACCGTATGAGTCCCTTCTACTGGACTGGGTTCCCTTTGCCCAGCTCTTTGGGTTGATTTCAGGGTTTATGGATGTGTGTGTGTGTGTGTGTGTGTGTGTGTGTGTCTGTCTGTGAGTGTGTATTATGTACTATCAGTCTGCCACAGCCATTTGTGACCTCTTTCTCAATCTACTACACAGAATAGTGGTTTATCAGCTCTGCTGGCCTGGGTTCAGTGTTTGTGTTTGGCCGTATTGGTGTGTGTGTGTGTGTGTGTGTGTGTGTCCATGAATGTGTGTTTGTGATGTGATGCCCAATCTGTCTCCCATAGCCATTTGTGACCTCTTTTTTCCTGTCACCCCTCATCCCTTACTATACAATGTCAACTCATCAAGAAAGTCATACAATCCCTAAATGTCCTCTCTCTCTCCCTCTCCCTCTCTCTCTCTCTCTCTCTCTCTCTCTCTCTCCTCTCTCTCTCTCTCTCTCTCTCTCTCCCTCTCTCCCTCTCTCTCTCTCTCTCTCTCTCTCTCTCTCCCTCTCTCTCTCTCTCTCTCTCCCTCTCTCTCTCTCCCTCTCTCTCTCTCTCTCTCCCTCCCTCTCTCCCAGTCCTTTTTTGCACCGTCCTTCTCTCACCAAATCACTTCCCCTCCGCTCATTACTCTATCTCTCCCACTGTCTTTCCCCTGCCCTCTAATATGCCTCTCTTGTTTTCCAGCCCAGCAAGAGCTCGTCCACCTGGCAGCTTGGAGACATCAGACTGATGGCACTCTGCCGTCCCCAACACAGATTTCATCAGAGCCCTAATAAACCCAATACCCATGCATAAGGTCTCAGTGGCCGTGCGGCGTTAGCCGCTTGTACAAACAAATGGAGCTCGGGTAAAGGCTCCTGTCTTGTGTCATCTGCTCGGACCAGCGTCATGTGTGTCGCCGCAGGACAGTGATCACTTCACTGAGCACATACCACTCGCAGAGACACACAAGCCTACTGGTCCAACCCAAAAGAGCTCGTATGAACCATCTCTGGTTTCGTTTTGATTTACTGCTCCCCTCTCCAGCGAGGGAATGAATATTTCCCCACTCATTAAATATTACCAGAATATTGATTGCGCTTTTCGTTTCTTCCTTTTATCTGTTTCTCTTTTTTTAAAGAAGCTTTTTTATGAGAGACATAAATCTCACTGTACTTTTCTCCATTAGTCCCGTCTGGGTTATGTTTCCCTGTCAGACTTCCTCTGCCCTGATCGGTGAGTGTGAATCAGTGGTCTGACAGACACATATGCGCAGCGGCACGTGCTGGGGTGTATTTCAAAACACCCGTAAAATGATCCCTCAAGTAGCATGACGTGATGCGTGGCACAGGGGTCAGTCTCCCCTCACATTTGACCAGAGATAATGGCTTTCCCCTGTGGCAAAGGCACTACAATTCTGTCTTCCACTGTCATTGCACAGAGGGTCTGTTCTAAAAATCAGCAGTCTCTGTCATGTTCAAAAAAACACTTTTGCTCTGTTCATCTGAATGGGCTGAACAGACCTTGACGCAATACTCCAGGTTTCTATGGTGATGTATAACTGTTAATGATGCAGTAGGAATCAAGTCATCATAAGAAAAAAAAAACAGTTGGAAAAATGTGTAAACCACGAGCTGGAATAGCATTGCAGTGCAGAGCAAATCACGTTATTGTCAGGCATAACTTATTCGCATTAAGTGTAACAAGCAGTCAATTAACACAAGAGGCATTAGTCATTTCTTGTGAAAAACTTCACCTATCATGTTTTTATCTATTTATCTACTGGTATTTGTAACTTCTGGCAAACTTAACTGTATATGACGGTGAACTGTATATGCTCTAAGAGTAGAGTAGCGTGATGAATATGGGTCAATGATTTCAACCTTTGTCAGTGACAGTAATTAAGGCTTCCATTTAAGGCCACTTTATCTAATAAAAACTGACGGCTTTTCAGCTTGCGGTACCTGGTGGCGATGCAGAGAGGCTCCATTGCTTCGGAGAGCTGACCCAGACCACTGAGCCTCCAGACAAGGCTGCCCCTCCGTACTCGCGTCCTTCCCCTGACCGCTGGACTTCAGCGCGGGCTTGGCAGGGCTGGAGTGTGGACTGGAGGTCCTGGGAAGGGTGTTAGGGCCTGGGGCTCGTTTCGGGGGCGTGGGGAGGAGAGGAAGGGAGAAGAATCACGGGCCCAGATGGCCTGCTCCTGGGTGAGTATTGTGTGCAAAGCCTTCTGCTTCAGCTGCCTCAGGTTGGTGGCACAGACGTCACAGTGGCCATCACTCTCATACCAGGCCTCAATGGCACAGTGAGGCGCCACATTGGCCCCTTCAGGGTCCTACATTCCAGACATAAAAGTGATATTAGTTTTTTGTTATTTTAAAAATAGTTATTTTCTTTTTGTATTTATATGTTTTAATGACATGGATAATCTTAACGCAGAAAGATTCAGAGTCAGATGCAGTGAAGCAACAGAAACCATTTAGGGCATAGAGTTTTTATAGTTCATGGTTAAGTAACAACATTTTTTTCTCGATGCTATTTGTAAGCTACTGGCATTTATTCTTCCCAGTAACGAGGGCTAGTCGGGGCGAATGACTCCTGTCCTAGCTGCAGGAGCTACAGATCGATCGAAACTCATTTTCAGAGTAAAAAAAAAGAGGGGAAAGGAACCACACGCGTCCAGATAACTGTAATAGATCTCTGAGACAAGACATATGGACTCATGAGGCTTCTCTGAAGTGGCCGAGTGTTAGGAATTATAAAAACGTCTATCTTTTCTTTTTCGATTGAGTGCCATCAAATAGCTTATTATCGTATGCAAATGCATAGCAGTAGATAAGATACTAAAATACTTGGTTTAGAATGATGAATGAGTAGACTTGGCTCAGCCTACCTTGTTATGGATGAGTAGTTTTAGAGCCTGTCTCCTCAATACATGTAAACGTGAGACACAGGTGTCGCACAAAACATGATCATAATCCAGACACTTTTTGCTTCTTGACTCGGGAGACTTTGTGCTGTAACCAGTGGAAACGGTGACAGAGCAAGCCGGCTCGGTGATCCCAAGAGGGTATGATGCCACCAGAGAGCCCAACGAGGAGAAACCAGATCGCAGGGATGAAGCGCCGTGCGTGTCACTTGTGGAACCAGCACCTTCAGGGGAGGGACGCTCAGTGTAAGCAGTCTCCGGGGATGCTTGGCACCGTTTCCCGCGAGACAGTCCGCCTGGCTGGTCATCTGTTAGCTGTGAAAAGTAATCATACCCCCTATTTTATATTCAGCCCGAGAATTTAAATGCGCCATGCTATAATCACTCTTTACGCACAAATCAG
The DNA here is from genome assembly GCF_900700415.2 of Clupea harengus. Lineage (NCBI taxonomy): Eukaryota > Metazoa > Chordata > Actinopteri > Clupeiformes > Clupeidae > Clupea > Clupea harengus. Next base: position 25,384,569 of record NC_045166.1, read on the forward strand.
ATACCCTATGAATCGTCATGCAGTAGCCTAATGGACCAAAATATGACTGACTTCATCTGAACTAGTAGATAAAAATCAATGAAATATTAATATTTAATCATACGAACCACATATCTTCGGCCGCGGGTAATCTGAGACGGTCCGTTCTTATCCTCAAAAGGAGAGGTCATCGCAACACAAATATGTAAGGCACCAATTAAATTATATAGTCTCTACAGAAAACACAAATCCATTCTGTTTCCCTCTTTAGACGAGTAAATGAAGGTTTGGCATCCTCACACATCAAATCTAATAACGGCGTTCCATGGTGGAAACTTAAATTCACATCCTGATATAAACGTTACATCCATCTTTGTATAGTCCGTCATAATATTGAACTCTTCGTCGTGGCGAGCGTGCGTAATTCAGGACGTGCGTGTGGAGACCGCACGCGCAAATCCAGAACTAGTGTCCGTAGCTTTGGATCTGTCTAACCACCACAAAACGTGAGCCAATAATTCTCTCCGTAGCCTACTGGATCTTCAAATTCTGGTGTTCTATATGGAGTCGTCCAAAGTTGGGGGAAAAACTCGCTGTGTGAACGGTCTTGAAACGGAGCTCAGTATTGTAGATGGTTCACGCCTCTCAGCACTCTTCTGAGAAATAACATCTCAAACGTAGTCATAACCCATGTAGGCTGTTGCAGGGCTCGGCAGCATGGTCTATTCTTCTCTTATGATTCACGAGTTATTGAACATCTAAGTTCAGTTGATGAAGGGCGCCACCTAACGATTGATTAAATATCTGTGGTCACAGACTCAGTAGCTCATTTCAATTCAATGGTCTGACTTACTTTCATACGAAATGAAACTCTTCATGGATTCCACTGATATTAGTCTGAAAGCAAGTGAATAGTCCAGATTGTATGTTCAGATAAGAGAGGCGTATGTGATATACGGTGAGAAAGTTTGTACGCTAATATTTGTTTGATATAAGAGACTGACTATGATTCACAAAGTGCTCCCAGTGGTGAGGTTAACACTGGCATATTTCAATGCAATTGCAGCGTTTACATTTCCTTATATTTACGCGGGCTGATTGTATCACGCGGTACAGGCTGTGCACCTCGACTTTTCTGTCTCTAGGAATGATACACTGTCTACTGGGTGAGACCTGCAGTGATTTCAAGAAATCAGGTTTAGTCTGTGTGTAACCATGGACTGTATAGTCATTGGTGTAAACTTGCTGGGTGATGATGGTTAGGGTGCCGCAGGCGTAATTAATTTGCTTGAACATATTGGGAAACGTAGGCTACCTTGCAAATATCACTTCATCCTCACGGCATAAATGAGAAGTAATGTCAGAGCTCTATTAATAAATGTCCTAGTACTATTTTAGAGAATTGCATTTGCCACATTGAACATTTAAATATATCACGCAGTCGATGCCACTAATGGCTGATAATTAGAGAAACATTAATTACAGCGAGTATTTTGCGCCTCTACAGGACTAACTACGGTAATGGGCGCTAAACATAGCCCCTCCCCATAGCCACAAACAGGGTTGGTATATGACCACGACGCCGTGCGTTGTCTGTGCCGGTTGAAGAGAGACGTGCGCAGTTGGAGCCGTTTGGCGCAGCAGAAAAATAAGGCGGCCTTCTTTCATGTAATCAGAGTTGTTCGTGCACAGACCAGTTTCTTGTAGTTTAAAGAATCAGTGTTGGATTTTATTTGGGAGAGATATTGTTAGATTCAAAACGGAACCATGAGTTCGCTAAATGTAAAGAAACTGAAAGTAAACGAGCTGAAAGACGAACTAAAAAAGCGTCAGCTTTCAGACAAGGGGCTGAAGGCCGAGCTAATGGACCGGCTACAGGCCGCATTGGATGAAGAGGCCCTGGCTCAAGACGCCTCCGTAGAGCAGGATACCGAAGAAAACGGGGCGGATGGTGGAAACGGTGAGGAGAGTTTGCTAGAAGAAGTGAAGGAGGATGAGGACGATGTGATCTCTAAGGGCAAAGAAGCCGAAGAGGAGCAAGGAGATGAGGATGGTGTAGAGGCGGACGAAACAACAGCGGCTGAATCTGAGGACCTCGGTGACCAAGAAGATTTTGACATGGGTGGTGCAGAGGAGGGCGATGGCGACGACGACGACGACCTCGGTGAAGAGGACGATGCGATACTGAAGGAGGACGACGAGGATGTGGATAAAATCGACGAGGAAGATGGTGAGCCGGAATCTCAGTCGGCAGAGGGTGAGTTTCCATTTAAAATGTTTGCTGTAACGCTTGGATCACGTGTTTCTGTTGCGTCTGGTTTGTATGGAGTTGGTCGATTCATGGCACTTGAGGCTAATGTTAGTCCGCCCAATTTAGGTTAACGAGTGGTAAATTGACTTTGTTTATGCTGAGCGGCGTGTCTCCACTGGTAGAAGGTTGAACTCTGATATTTGTGACTACAGTAGGTATTCGATAGCAGTAGCGGTTGCTGATTAGCTTTAGCTATTGTTGTCGAGGTCTGCTAGCTAACGAGGTCACAGGCTAACTGACTAGTCCAGGTTCGGCTTGCTAGCTAGCAACTCAACGTTGTCTTTCGTTTTTGAATGGTGTAGTTAGCTAGCTAGCTATGGGCAATCTAAGCGTAGCTAGTAAACATAATTGATTAATTCAGATGTTATATTTAGCTAACTGGACCGACTTTGTGGATTATTCTAGCGAGTGTTCGTGTGCCCCAAGAGATTAGTCACTAGCTAACGTACGTTTTTGATAAGGGTGGTCGACGCTCAGAAGATTGGCTAGGCTAGATAATGTTAGCCAATGGAAGAGGATAACGTTACTAGTACATGAATGCTAACGTTAGCTAACTAGACCGATGTTGTGCCAACGCTACCCCAATTTAAGTGTGCCCTTTGTTTTGTTGGTCTTCTGAATTTGGATGGTCTGCTTTAAACGTTGCGAGGTGCAAGCAAGCAATCTCAGTTTCATCGCGTGTGTAATGGTGCATGTTCGAGTTTTGCTCCTAATACAAGTTAACGTTAGTTTATTTCGCAGCATCTGTAAAATTAAAGTAACTTTCATATAACGTTAGTTTCCTAGGTATCTGCCCGGTGGCTAATTTAACCAGGATATGTGTGAAGACTGTGACGTTAGTCATTCCTTGAACCCAGTTCCCGAAGGACATTTCTTAAATGAACAGTTTCCTAAAATTATCAGAACCGGCCTTGAGTTAGCTTTCGAGCTAACTTTCATGTATTTGGTTGAACAAAGTAACCTACTTTACGTTAGTTATGCTGCCTAACTGAAGGCAATGTTATATGTGTTGAAAAATAATATCTGATCAGAAGTGGTCGACTCGTTTTAACTTCAGGTTGAGTCTGAGCACTGGCTTTGTAGTCGTGTGGGCCACCCTAACGTTAGGGTCCAACACGGTGGAGCACCTCATTACTCTTTGTTTTATTTCCAAAGGGGATGCGGACAAAGACACCAATGCTGATCAGAAGAATAAGAAGGGTGTTAAGAGACGCCGAGAGGAACATGGAAGGGGCTACTTTGAATTTATTGAAGAAAGCAAATACAGCCGGTAAGGATGGGAACGATGGCCTTCGGTATCCTTGAAGCGCCAAAATATATTAACGCGTTGGCACTAAGCGTCATCGCTTTAAAAAAAAAAAAAAAAAGACATTTTGAAAAACCTTGTCTTTACTTCCATATATTCTACCTCAACAAGAGTTAAATGGAAACATGTTTGAGGCTCATCCCTGGCTTGAAATAACCCTTACCCTGATGTACCATCCAGAGTATGACTTGACAGACAAAAAAAAGCTTGCACATGTTAGATTTGTACGCAGTTGAATGCGTCAGTAATTGTTATTGTTCCTCATGCATTATTTTTGGCAGACCTTTATGGTATGTGCATATGGTGACGCAGAACATACCCCTTCCACTCGCTCAGAGAATGACAATAGGGCGGCAGCTGGAGTTGGGAACGCAAGGGCTGGGAGGGTCTGGGAGTGTACACTGTATTACCGAGTCATGTCGTAGGGCGCATGTTTTGGGGAATTAGTCCGTGCGAGTGTGTTGATGGGGTGGGAATGGAGTAAGTGGATAGCGCATCCAGTGTTCTCTCAACGGTTTTTTTTAATGATGTACATGTATGGTTTGTATGGTTTAACAAAGTACTTCCTTCCTTCCCGACAGATTCCTTGTTTTGCATTTTCAAGTCATGTACATATAATTTACAATGTTTTAACCTAATTTCCTCTGTCATTCACTGAACTACTATTCCTAGACTCCCTTGATCTGATAACCATATGCCAGTTCACTGTATAGCAAGGCATAATCTCTGGATATTGTAGCCCTGCTCAATCTGAAGTATTGCCTGTGCTTCGCTAGCTTTGATTACATTCTGTTTAAGCTGCATTGTGTATAGAGGATACTCTCCCATTACATGTTGTATGGCCAATAAAAGGTAAGTAAGCCAATGAATCCTTCTCTGAACTGCCCCTCATCATGAATCCAATACATGCATACTTCCAGATTAATATGCTGGTAGATTTCAGGGTGTGAAATTGACACAGGCTACAGGTATCATCATGTGCTCGAAGTAGAACGAGTCAGTAAAAACTTGTTTGTTTTCAGGCCCGTCTAATTACGTGCCTTGTGTGTTTTGCCAAAAAAACATGCGTAGCAGGCCCTCTCTGTACATGTTTATGTGCTGATTTAATAAACAGAACATGCTGCAGTAGAGGCCTGTCGGCTGCACACTCATAACACGTCACCCGATTTTTTAAAAAGCTAAACACAACCCCTTTAACGTGGTTGACCTGTGACACTGCAGTCTCATACAGGCTGTGCATTTGTCGTATCTGACTCGGTAGAGCACTCTGCCACTTGCTCCGTGGGTAAGTTGGCCACCCATGAGCCCATGTCCGTTTCTAGCTTCGGATGCTTCCATTTGGGCACTGACCTTTCCCGGAAAGAACGCCTTGCGGGTAGTTAAATATATCCTCAAGACCTTTAGGGAACCAGCCGGACCAGCTGGTGTCAAAGGCCAACGCCCCCGAAGGATTTGAGAGATGCCATCTGTTTGTTTTTTGTATAATTTTTTTCTCTCCCTTATAGTGCATATTACTATGCCCTTTTTAGTTTTTTTGAAGGTTTACACAGTCTGGATCTGGTAAGCAATGGCATCATTACTGTGAGCCGTCTGCATTTCACACACTTCCATGTTCTGATGGAGATGATTCAAGCAAACATGCCCAATTTTTAAATCTTGGCCTGCCTCCCTACTCTTTATCCTCCAGCCCTGTGTGCAGCCTCCTCCCTCTGGGCGGGGTCAATCTGCCACTGCCCTCTTGCCCCTCCCAGTGACCCCCCCCCCCCCCCCTTCTCATTCTGATTGGCCATTCCTATCTCCTTTTGCAGGGCCAAGTCCCCCCTGCCCCCACTGGAAGAAGAGGATGAAGAGTTTGATGACACACTCGTCTGTCTGGACACACGTAAGTGGTGTGAGTGAGCATGTCGTAGGTATCGAGGGAGAAAAAAAACAAAGTGAGGCAGAAACGGTGACTAGACACCACGGTTTGTTAAAAGAGCATAGAGTTCTTTGGGTGGAAGGTTCACTTCCAAGGCAGCTCAAGCACTGAAAGAATGTACCCTTTATTGCGTAATTATTCTTTCTGGATATAAGGGGGATTCTTGCAAAACTTACATTCTTTAGCTGTGAAAGGCTTTTCTGTGGCAAAGGCATGCTTGTGTGTGTGTCTAACATTGGACAGCTGTCTAGAATTTAAACTTGCTTTCAGTTACCACCTCTCCTGATGGTGGCTGTTTCATTGTCTGTGTTACAAATGGTGATATGTCTGCCATCTAACTACATCTAATTGCATTGTCAAAAATACCTCATCCTGAAGCACATGGGAGGAAAAAAGGAAACATTGCTCTAGCACACCCATATTCTATTCTAAATGATAAACTGTGGCTTAAATCATGTCCTCTGCCCCACTCAAGCAAATTGGTCAAAATGTGTTAATGAATTGGCCAGCTAGCTAGGATTAGCCCTTTTGACATGCCACAGCCTTGTGATAATGCGCTGGAGGTTTATCACCTCAGGAACTGGGTGATGTGAGGGTGTAGGTGAGGCCCAAGGAAGCACCTGTTCATAGCAGAAGCTAAAGCTTAACAGGTGTTGTGCACCTATTTGGCAAAAGTTCTAGAAGTCCTAGTAGGAAGAAATGAGCGCAGTTAGAAGAATTTAATACTCAATGCCGTTTGTTTGATCTGTGGTGCAACGGTCACCATTTTGAAGTACATTTAATGTAGGTATTTTTGAGTGTTATGATGATGTCGACATTCTTTGGCTAATTTACAACAAATCCTATTTGCTATATATAGTACCAAGAAAAAGTCATCTTAGCCATTATATGGAATGTAGTTGTGTTCGTATTGGTTCAGAGTGTAATGTTTACCACGCTCTTGGTTTGTGTGCGCTGAATCTCATTTCTTTTGTGCTTTATCCAGACAACTGTGACCTGCACTTCAAGGTGTCCCGGGATCGTTACAGCGCCTCCTCCCTCACCATGGAGAGCTTTGCTTACCTGTGGGCAGGTGGAAGGGCCTCCTACGGCGTGGCCAAGGGCAAGGGTGGATTTGAAATGAAGGTGACCTGAGTTGGTCAATCTATTGTCTTTGTTGTCATTTGATGCATTTTTTTAACGTTCCCTGACTAAAATACACATAACTTTCAATGTTTTGACCCATTTTAATTGACTGTTAGGTTAATGTTATCCTTGAGATTTAGATAATTGGAGATGTTGAGATGTTAGGTTCCTTTAAGTTTCTTGTTTCCTCCATGAAATTCTGTACTTTTGCAGAAACATCCTTATTTTTTACTATGTTGTATGTGGTTTGTCTCTGTAAGGTCATTGAGAAGATCCCAGTGAAACACATCTCCAGCAAAAACCTTGATATCCATGAGGTGCAGGTGGGCTGGTCTCTGGCCAATGGCAGCCTTCTGTTGGGTGAGTGAAATTTGAAGAGTGGCGAAACACCCCCTAGTGGCCATTGATGAATAACACTAATCCAAAAAGCAGCTGACTTCTACGGATGGTGGCCAGATATATCAGTTGCTCTGTAAGAGTTTATAGTTGATCGCCCCAATTTGTGTGATCAAGGTCGTCAGGCATTTAAGCAACATTGAAATCTTTTAATGTGTAAGATTAAGATTGATTAGGAACTGTTCCAAATGCTACAGGGAAGGGGGAAAACTACACAATGTTTAAAGCAACTCTGTTAACATCAGATCAGCTTGCAACACTTCAATGATTATTGTGCAAGCTGCTCTCTTGTTTTTCTGTACTGATATCAGCCATGGTAGTATTTTAAGGGGGGGAAATAACTGACAATCCCTATTGGTTCTCCCAGGCGAGGAAGAACACTCTTTCGCCTACTCCGGCAAGGCCAAGAAGACCACTAACTGCGAGACTGAGGACTATGGTGAAACCTTCGATGAGAATGATGTTGTTGGCTGCTTCATCGTAAGGATCTGTGTTTGTCCCTTTGTCTTATCGAGGCAGTGTAGAAGATGATGAGTTGAATTTCTCTGAACGTTTCTATGCCACAGATCCTAATCATTAGTAAATGTGTGATTAACATCTGACTGAATCAAAGGGTGATGCCATAGACATAAAAAAAAGCTGTGCCCTGATCTCCTGCAAAGGAACATTTTAAGTAATTTTTTTTTTATTGTATTACACTTGCCTATCAATTTGTTTGTTGTGAATAGTAAATTAACTATTGCATTGTGATGTTAGAAATTAGTGGTCCTATGGAAGTACAGAGTGTAGCAACATGGTGTCTGAAGTGGCTAGTAGTACCGTTACACTACATTTGTGCTAAAAAATGCTGAGACATGCTAGCTTGGCAATGAGAGGTATGGAACTAATGACTGGGCAACCATCCATTTAGAACTAGTAACGACAGTTTTGATGGAAATTGTCAGCAAATGAACACAATTTAAGTGCAGCAACCATGGTATAAGTGCACTTTGAGGTCGAGGAGGAAATAATGCGCTTTGTGTCATAGCCACATTACCACCTTAAACGTTCATTACCTCCTGCTCCCTGAATGCTGTGTCAGCCATAATCCCATGGATATTCAGCTATGATAAGCATATCGACTAGGTTGTTGACTAATCCTTTATGCATATTGTTAACTATTGTTTTGTTCCTCCTTTCTTTCTTTGTTTGTTTGTTTTATTTTAGAACTTTGATGGTGATGAAGTGGAGCTCTCCTTCTCCAAGAACGGCCAAGACCTGGGTGTGGCCTTCAAGGTCAGCAAGGAGGCTCTGGCCGGCCAGACCCTTTTCCCACACGTGATGTGCCACAACTGTGCCGTGGAATTCAACTTTGGCCAGCTGGAGGCGCCCTACTTCCCCGAGCCCGAGGGGTTCTCCTTCCTGCAGCAGGTGGCCCTCGACGACCGGGTCCGTGCACCCAAGGGACCAGCAAGCAAGAGCGACTGCGAGGTATCCATAGTAACCCATAAACGCATCATTGAGCTCATATATATATATATATATATATATATATATAAACCACCTTGAGTTGCTAGTCATCTCGGTGTTTCAGACCTCATTGCACGTGGCACTGTGCTTTTTGGGTCCTGAATCTGGGTTGAAATGCTAAATCTTAAGTGGTTTCTTCTCTTGTCGTGAAGGTGATCATGATGGTGGGCCTCCCTGGATCAGGCAAGACCGTGTGGGTGAAGAAGCACATGGAGGAAAACCCTGGCAAATACAACCTGCTGGGCACCAACACCATCCTGGAGAAGATGATGGTAAAGTATCATTCATAATGGATTTCATTGCATTTCGATATAAGGGAAGGGTGTATTGGCAAGAGTCTAGCGATATGGTGTGCATCAAGATACAGGAGTTAGGATTCAAAATATGCAATACTCTAAGCAATTCTGCCACAAATCTTTGCTTGTAAACTATTCATTGAAAGTCAATACAGTGTTTTTGAGAATCAATACAGTTTCACAAAACATAATATCGTGATTCTTAACTGTATCGATATTTTATTACGCCCATAGAAGTGTGTGCATCCAGTGAGGGGATCCTTTTTTTAAATGATAGCAATATTCGATTTTTATGTCACTTGCAGAAAAGTGTGCAAAGTATCATGCAAATCAATCCTTTGTTTTCACTGGTTTAGATTGGCAGTCTGAAACGCCAGAATAAAGACGTTACAAAGCTCACAGCCATCTCCCAGCGTGCCCCTCTCTTCCTGGGCAAATTCATTGAAATCGCTGCCCGCAAGAAGAGGAACTATATCTTGGACCAGGTGAGGAGGCCCAAGGGTTGCTCTAGCTCTAGCTCTACCTTCAGCTCGAATTTTGAGCAAAGCCGCCTTTTTTTTCTTTTTATACAAATTCCACAGAATCCAATCAACCATATGTACTTATTTAATGTGTCCATCTGAAATGTGTCATTGAAAACAATACTGACAATTTTTTTTAGTTAGTTTTTTGTCATACACAATTCAGTTATGCATCACTTATCTGTTTTGCTGAGTGATCCACCCAATAGAAGTACAATCAGCTGTGGATATTGTCAGTAGAGAATATTGTACTCCTACAGTACAAAAAAAAAACCATAATGAGTCTTGGCTAGAGCAGCAGGTGGAGGCAGGCAGGCAGGCTCCATTTTAGGCAAGACTGAGCATTTGTGTCATAATGGCTCATTTAGTTCTGTTAAACCGAGCCAGTGCTGGCAGCGGGTTTTGGTTTCAGCGTTTGTGTAACGGTCTCTCTTTCCTCCAGACAAATGTGTCTGCCCCTGCCCAGAGGAGGAAGATGTGCCTGTTCGCAGGCTACCAGCGCAAGGCGGTAGTAGTGTGCCCCACAGACGAGACCTATAAAGAGAGGACCCAGAAGAAGGCAGAGACGGACGGCAAAGACGTGCCCGAACACGCCGTGCTCAAGATGAAGGGTAGGCCCCAGACGCTGAGACACTGAATTTTTGAAATTTTACTGTTAACTTCTCTGCCCTGGGATTGGTGGCCAAGACTTGTTTTTCATCGGTCTGTTCTATTCCCCGCCCACCGACGCCCTACTTCCTCTCCTCTCCTCTCCCTTTCCCATCTTAGGACTGTATGCCCTGCCGGAGGTGGGCGATTGCTTCACTGAGGTGACTTACGTGGAGCTGGAGAAGGAGGAGGCCACCAAGGTGCTTGAGCTGTACAAGGAGGAGAGCAAGACCACACTGCCCCCAGAGAAGAAGGCTAACCCTGGAGCCACCTCTCCCAAGAAGGGGGGCCAGCCACGCAACCGGACAGGGAAGAACCGCGGAGGTGGCGGACCCGGAGGCCAACGAGGAGGCGGAGGCGGTGGCAGAGGCAGTTTCCAAAACCGAGGCAACTTCCGAGGAAGTGAGTGTGTGTGTATATAGTGTTGGACTAGATATAGGCCTGGGACCATGAAATGGCCAACGTTTTAATCATGCTTGAACCTATTCATTAAGATAAAGATAAACCTGGTGCTGTTTTTGCATTTTGACCCGTTGCACTATATGCTGCCTAACTAATCATTTACTTTAGATCCACCATATTTTCCACAATGTCCCCCATTGAACCATACTGATGCCTTCAATCTGCATGATGGTCAAATACTAACTGCTCGCCTGTTTGCCTGTGCAGTGCCAGGACCTCGTGGTGGTGGCGGCGGCTACTCTCGCCCACCTAGAGGCTTCTTGCCACCCCCAGTCTTCCGCGGGGGCTTCAACAACCGTGGCAACTTCAACCGGAGTGGTGGTGGTGGTGGTGGCGGCGGCGGTGGCATGTCCAGTCGTGGTGGCGGAGGACCCATTAGGAACAAAATGGGAGGCAGCAGGGGCAGACCCATGCATCACGGCGGCCCAATGAACCGAGGAGGAGGAGGAGGAGGTGGTGGAGGAGGAGGTGGTGGTGGCAGCATGAGCCGGGGTGGAGGCGGACCCAACAGAGGAGGAAACTACAACCAGGTAAGGCCAAAGGGTGTGGAAGGAGTGAAAGAAATTCTGAATTTCTGAAAAAAGATTTGATCGATTGGAGGCAGGTATTCAAGCAGTGTTGCACAGAATGCTTAAATGGATAGATCAAGTTATGTGGACACAAATCGTCACGTGCATAAAGGTTCTCAGACACTTTGAGCCCTTTATGCACACTTCCCATAAGTCTACATTTCTGCAGACGTTGCCTGAGGGAAATACGCATAGTTCATAGGGTTGTGACGTGAAACACAGGGTCACCCGGTGAAGCCCGGAAGCTTTAAAAAAAGAAGGGGGGGGGGGGGAATGACTTCTATATACCATTTTGAGCTGTTGCAGCCTCTTGCACTCAGTCGCTTACCAGGTGATGTCAATTAAGTCTGAGGGTGCAGGGCTTATCTCTAATTTCCTTCTGCTTGTGCCTAAAGTTCCGGGGAAGGGGAGGCAACCAGCATCAGCATCAGCACCAGCACCAGCATCAGCATCAGCCTCAACATCAGCATCAGCATCAGCCTCGTGGCAACAAGAATGGCGGCAACTTTGGCATGAACAAAGCCCAGGCCTTCAACCAGAGCTGGCAGCAAGGGGTAAGTTTGTTTGTGTGTGTGTGTGTGTATGGTGATGTAGGTTTAGGTCTTGTAGAATGTTCCATATACCAATATAATTTCTCAATTCACATTTAAAATGAGCAGGCTTAGTTATTATTGTCTTGGCACAGCTATACATTGGGAAATGGAGCCCTGGGCATCAGAAGCACCTATAACATTACATTTACATTACATGCTGAGCCAGCTGTTGGTGAAAATGTGTGTGTGTGTGTGTGTGTGTGTGTGTGTGTGTGTGTGTGTGTGTGTGTGTGTGTGTGTGTGTCTTCCCCTGCTGGTGATTTTTAATCTCCTCCTGCCCGCTTTTGTGTTCTAGTTTTGGAATCAAAAGCCATGGAGCCAGCAGTACCAGCCTGGATATTACTGAGGGCTTTCTCTGTTGGACTGGTTGCTTCAGTAGAAGTCTACCCACTCACCCATGGAGATTCCCTCCTTGCTCTTCATCTCTCCATTTATTCCTTTCTCTTTATATCCCCCTTTTCCTTTCATTTTATAAGTCGGCTTTTAAATTCAGTAGAACCCATAAACAAAGGAGGGACACTCATTCCACAACTGTCAGGAGGAGAGTCCGGGCTTCTCTCTCTCCCTCCATCTCTTCTCCCCTTTATCCCTCTCTCCCTCCAGAGCAGAATGGTTTCACCTTTCCGTTTTATTTTTGTACATTTTATTGGGATGTTTTTGCTTTTTTTTTTTTGTTGTTATTTTGTTTTAAAAGAAAACCCCACCCCTTTTATCCAACGAGTCATCCGGTCCCACAATGTTCACTATGGGTGTTTTGTGGGGGGGAGGGGGGGGGGGTGTAATGCTTTGCAAGAATTTCAGGGTTGTGCATTTTATGCTGTACTGTCATTTTTATGAAATGTAAATTATTTTTCCCTTTTCATAGTTATCAGTATTGTTCGCGTAAACCCCTTATTTTTGAAACACTTAAAATCCCCCTGAAGTTAAGCCCCCTTTTTTTAAGTGCATGTTGCTGTTGTGAGTAAATTTAATTGGTAGTGAATCAGCAGCTGAGTTTGCCCATGTAACCGATGAAGGTGTGCCCTGCAGAACTAGATTGCTCCTTTTGTGTGCGAGTGTTTTTGAGATATTTGTTGGAAAAAAAAAAAAAAAAAAAATTATAATAATGTCAAGCCTGTTCTAGTTAAACTTCATAGGTTTACAATAAACGGGTTACTTGCTTTTTTACAAACTTGAATGGCTGGTGACTGATTTGATTATCTCTCTTTAACCAATAAACTTCAAAGGTGCTAGTGAGCCTTTGAAGGAAAGCTATACCGGTCCCACTCTTACCCTTAATGGGACCTGCCAACAATTTTGTCTTCCCGTTCTAAAACTACCAAGAGGGAGGACACAACCAAATCAACCAGCTTTGATCAAAGAGTGCGGAGAAGAAACGGGAAAAATTAGTTTATATGAATAGTGCTTGATACAGGTGGCACATTACTTTAACACAGATCATGTGAGACCTCCTACTGACGGTGTTTGAAATTAAACTCTTTTCTATGTCATTTCTCAGGAGTTGTAAATTGTACATCTCGATTTCATTTAGAGCTCGGGTTTGATATTTAAAGAAAAATTAATTAGCATTGTTTTCACATTCATAATCTGATTTGTTTCTTTAGCACACACTTGAAGGCATTGCTCCGAGGTCAGCTGTAGATAAGCTGGTAGTGTGGGCTGGCGGTGATAAAATTAAGAGGTTTATCTCTAAAAGCAGCCAAAGTCACTTTGGGGAGCTTTGATTTCAGATAGCTATGGCCAGTACGACCTGTGCCAAGTTGGGGCTTTAAAGTCGGCAGCACTCTGGGGGTAGATCCTGGGAAGTGAGCGCAAACGTCGTCTATTCCATGCAAGATTAGCCAAACACTCCTAAGGTTTTTGAGTGAACGAGTCCTGTTTGTTCTGACTAGTATTGATATGTATGATGGTATGACCTTTTTAAATAGAATGGAAAGTATTTGCATTTTTGACATGGTCTGATGAAGCTTCATTAGAATCAGCGTCATTTGATATTTGCACAAATGACTGATGAAATTAATAGATATTTGTTATTTAATTCCAAAATGTTAGGAACGTTTGTAATTCAGGATGCATAACCACCCTCATGTGGGTGCTGTCTGGCCCGTAAGGAAGCCAGTTTGTTTTGATGGTATGGCTATTTGACTGCACTACATTATAAAATAAGCAAGTTGGTATCAGACGCTGTACTTGTTTCCATTTATAGATAGATTTTAGGGTGGCATTGGACCTCCCTAGCCATGGCAGCTATTTTTATACAGTAATTAGATGCCAGTCTTTAGAGAAACCTTGACATTGGTTTGTCAAATCCTCCTTTCAAATGACAAAATCCTTTCAGTAACTTCACATACCTGTAGTTATTTCTTTCCCGTCTTGCTTACTAATTGCAATGGTATCCATCCTGGTTATTTTGTCATTGCAATGGCTCAGTTGTCACACAGCATTATATTGCCTGCATTACATTATATTTACATCACCTATACTCTTTTTTTTATACTGTAATGCTCTTGTTCAAAGCGGCTTACAAAAGTAGCTGTTTACTACATTGCCATACTGGTGTGCTTGCGATACACTCTGGATACTAGGCTCAGATTTGACTCGGTGGACAACTGAATGTCTTTGAAGTGGACGTTGCAATATGTAGTGTTGCTCTTTAGAGTCATCTCTGCTGTTCACATTTACAACAAGTTTTGTGTTATGTATGCTTGCAATTCAGTCGGTTATTTGAGTTACCTTTGTAAGCTCCAACATTCAGCTCATCCAGAGTTGTTTTCCATGGACAGTGGCTATTATTCAGAGAATACTATTGTATATGTTGATGTGTGATTGATGCATATTTCTGTTACCACGTTAAACTATATCCCACTGGAAACCAGGACAATGTTTCGCACAGGACACAATAAACAGACGATCTAATCACTTGTCAAGTGTTGGAATTTTTTTCAACAGTCCTTTATCATGAACCATGAAGGTGACCTGTCTATTGAGTACTGAGAGACCACTATGGTCGATATTATTTAGGAATTCCAGACAGCATGAAAAGAGGTAACTTTAAGTCCGTGTGTTTCATATGTAAAAAATCCCTACCACTCTGCCGTTGCTTTTTAGTAAGCTATGTAGTTTGGCATTATGCTATTGCTGGGGCTATCAATAAGAAGTGTTATATTAATAATCAGTAAATTGGTAAACGGGCTGAATACGAATGTTATACATCCCAGTATTTGTTTAATTAGGGATGTATCTCGTTTAACCCACAAATGGTTGACTTGCCAGACGAGGTTACGTTAATTTATTTCACCACCCAGGCTGAGGTTCCCCGCAGTGTTGTGTTAAACTTTATTTGCTCAGCTAAAGTGCACACAGGAGCTACATAAGCAGTAAGTTCAGCGGCCAAGTGAGAACCCCCGCCAGTTACAAATTAAGTATTAGAAATAATTAGCATTAAACGCACCGTACTCACGTGTCCCTCTTCTTTGGGGAAGGAAAAACAAATACACTGCGTTTCAAAATGAAAAATAATTTATTTTCAAACATAGTGAAATATGTCTCAAACTCATACTATTTACAGGTCAAAAATATAATCTGATATTTTCTTGTGGCCTCATGGGCTTTTACGAAGGAATCCCACTGACACTTATCTTGTTTGGTTATTTACAATTTCACATCAAAGTGCTTAAAGGATAAAGTAGTCCGCTGTATAGCGGGTTTTGTCCACTACCTGCTGCGTTTTCTCATCGAAGTACTTTAGGTTTGGTTTGCAGTTCAAAGGCAACGTAACGCGTTCATACAACAGAAATATTGTCCATTGTGCACCCACATTTCTCCACGATCATGTTGGGGAACTCCGCCACCTCTATCTCGGTGTAGTCCCCCTTTTTGACGAGGTACATCATGGGCAACGGTGCGCTCTCAACCACTGTGCATTTTCGTTCTCCGTAACCATAGTTACGTTTGGGCTGCTTGCACCCTCCCGTGCACCTGAACGCCTCATATCCCGCTGGTTCGATGATCCAGTACTGGGTCCATGTAAGGGCACGGAAGTCGATGAAGTACTTCTCACGGCAACATGTATCTTTGTTGGTTTCGCAGTCGCCACTTGACCTGGAGAAGAGGAGATGCACGTTTACATTTGTGATACTAAAACTAAATAGCGCAGCAAAGTAAAACTTTCAAACAGTGTCAGAGGTAGGCTACATTTAAACTAGTTCTTACCCAAATTCGTCAAGGTTGAGGGTATAAAGAACCAGCTCCGGTCTCCCCATGGCGTTTTCACTCGGGTCCTGGGTGGTAAAATGGACACCCTTTGCCATCTCCGCTGCGTAGCTGCCAGGTCTCTCGCCCTCGATCCACACCTCCAGGTGCATGGGCTTCTTCTGCTGTGTTTTCGACCAATAGTGGACAGCCTGAGTCACATCAAAGCTGATCCAGCCAGTCTCATGGATGGGGATCAACCTGGTGAGATAATTAAAATGATTAATTGCATGCATTTCAAAACCGTGGGCGCGTAACGCCCAATACGCAAATGACGCACGTCTATAGTCAATAATCGTCTGCGCTCTTACCTTGAATCCACAACTGATGTTCTGTTCGATCCGTTTTCCACGACATCCACCCAATAGATGCTGACCCTGGCGTTGTTCACTGGTCGATGGTTCTTTTTTTCTTTCATAGAATGCTTTCGCTGGGCTATCTTGTACAGTTTGAGTTCAGCCATGGTCACCTCGCTATTCGCTGGTATCCTTGCATTCATGTCAAAGACTATTCGCTGACGACTGGCATCAGAGTATATGAACTCACCAGAGATATCTGTTAACGTGGGGGAAAAAGCAAAATCTTAGTCCATGTACAATGCACCGCCAATAATGCACTTTATATATTTTAGTAATATGATCACTGTGGTAATTAAGATATACCATTTTAACAGATATTATAATTGCAATATGATGTTTTGTAAATGAGTTCTTACCTGCATTTCCAGGGATGCCTCTCAATATTCCGGCAAGGCTGGGCAGAGCGCGACGCCGTCTCTTGTTGTGCAGTTTTAGCATGGATAGGTACTTATTTTTGATGTGTGCCGGGATGACAAGGTTCTCCAGGTCCCGCTTGTGGATTCTGGGTACCTCACCTAGTCCCAGTTTTTGCAGCATCGCCTCCTTCATGTCTTCCTGACTGAAACCCTCCACAATGACCAAAAGCGCAACGCAGAGAGCGCAAAACACGGGGAGAGAAGCCATCACTTTCCCAGAGTCGCTGAACAAAGTTGTTCCTTGTAGTATCCGATTCTGACAGTGTGCTCTCGCCACACATTCAGCCCGTGCTTATATGCACGCGACGCCCCGGTCGTTCACACGTTGGCGGGGGGGGAGGTGACCGACACCAGAGTGTATGGGGGATCATGAAAGCCTTGTCTCATGAGTACATTAAGCCGAGTACTACCCAAAGAATGATTATCATTTCGCAGTTATTTTTCATGACAATAAATAAACTTTACATAATGTCAGAGGATTTACAATATTGATTGGTGAAAGAGGTTGTGGATATATATTTTTTCTTCATAATTTTCCCAAAGACACAGTGCCTTTTTTATAAGGAAAAACGTAATTAACCATTTAAATGAAGGTACATTTTTACAGACAATGCATTAACATATATGAATATAACATTTCCTCTGTGACCAGGGAGTAAGAGGTCAACAGTTTGCTTGAAGGTGAAAATGGTTAAAACTCACAATTAATTATACAGTTTATTGAAATGGCAGTGATGCCTTTAATACCATCTGAAATGCCTCTGCTCTTTGCATGCATAATATTCTGCAATAGAATATACATTCAGATATTTATGCATCTAATCAAAGGCAGTATAACCCCAAATCCACTACTTTCTGTTTTTGTTATTGTTTTTAACTAACTTTACTATCAATTTGATTTTATGTATAGAATATTTATGATTTTAAGGGGAGTTGCAAAGTGTTATTCTCTATATATAGACTTTTGCAATAATGTTCCATTTCTGCGGGAAGGCCACATTTGGGCAAGTGGTTCCAGACACCCGCTGCCCTCCCGTACCAGTGGCCTCACCCTCCCGTCTAGCTTGCATATGTGTGTAACACCCTTGTCCCCACTGTGTACATTCCCCTGGATGCTGTAAATCTGGCCCTGTCTGGCACAAGTCTGTCAGACAGACTGGACATTTCTGTGAGGGGCCATATGATCCTATAGTCTCACAGCCATTTTGTTGATCACCCAATTCTGCACCCATCAAGCTTGGGATAATGTGGGGAGGGGAGGGGGTTACACGTGTTTGTGTGTTTGTGTGAATGACGATTTTTGGAGCGAGAGGACTGTCGGGTGGATGGAGGGACGCAGGGATTAAATGTTTATTCCAATTCAACCTCCCATTGTGTCCCCCCTCCACAGATTAAAATTATTAGCCAAACAGACAGTTAATCCAGGGACTAGGGATGGGGATGTGGATTGGGCAGGCTCTTCACAGGGTAGTGATTATCTGATGCCATTGCAGGATTTGCTGTCCCTTGTTTGGTCACACAAACATAAGAAGAGGGACTCTTGGCACTAAGGGGTCACTGTCTGAGTTTGTGTATTGGGCCTCTATTTGCCTTGAGATGTCAGACAGACCAAAGAAGCACACAGGAAGGGCAAAGGACTAATGGCCAACTGGGTAGGAACTCAAGACAGGGGAAGTATATGAACCAGGTGCAGAACTGTATTATAATTTACAAAGTTTTACAACAAAGTCATCAATAACACATAACACATTTTTTTTCCCTCAACAGGTGAAAATGCTCAGAGGTTAGCACATAATATGACAGTAACACATTTGAACAAAGCATCAATTTCATGTACCTACAGATCAGTTCTATCTCTTTGAAGATGAAAAATGATTGACACCACTGCCTTTCCGATTTGTGAAACACAAGCATAGCATTGACCACCCTAAAAGATACACAGTGCTGTTTAGGCTCATTGGACCTCCTTTGTGCTCATAACATAATATAATATAATTTGAGTATCTGTGCTTTATGTAGGCATGAAATCATTTCTTGATGTAGTTTTACCCAAAAGGAAAACTGACCCTTTCATAATACTTTATCAAGTCAATTGTACTGAACTCAATAAAGTGTTTTCCTTGTTCTAGTCTGTACTGCACAATACACATACAGCTTTATATCTACCTACATCAGTGCATTAGAACCATGAATCATTGTGAGGTATGCGTCAGTCTTCTCCCCTTCCCATGCCAATTAGATGCCCCTTTGGTGAAAACATGGCAACTTGAATCAAAGGATAGGGAGATCCTGCAATCAACAACACACGTGTTAATTAGCACCTCACAATAACATTAGAAAGACTGTATTAAAATGTACACTACTTCTTCCCCAGAGTAAAAAAAAAACCGATTCGTGCACGGTAAGCAATAACAAATAATAGACACCAGGAATTGACCAAATTTGGATAACCGATTAATCCGTTAAAAAACGTATGAAATATGACTCGTGTTGCTGCAAGTAGTAGCCATGTAACTGCCGCAGGCCCTCTAAACTTACATGTTACCATGTGAAGGTAACATTTCTGGGGTGGCGCACTGACACCAATTTGCGGCTTGCCGAGTGGAGGCTACCGTCTGCGCATCAATTATTAATCGTCATGTCAACTTCCTGCTGAAACTCACTTTATCCCAACATCAAATATTTGAAGACATGAAAGACGCGATTAGCACCTTATTAGCCTTGGTGTGGCAATTGTCAGATTGGAAGTAGGCTTGGGGTGTAATCACTTGGAGAGGGGAGGGGTGAGGACGATAGGCTATATGTGAATGCAGTTGCTGCGGCTGACGCGTTGCGGCTTTGATGCCACTACACAACTTCAGATGATGATAGCTAACTTTCAATTAGCCTCATGAAACAAAATTAAATAAACAATGTCAACTGGACAGATGTCTACTCTCACTGGTAGCTGACGTTTTCTATAGGTGAGCATACGATGTGGTAGACAGAAATGATCAGTCATTAATATGTGTCCAAATTTTAGAGAAAGGTGTAGTAGCTTGCTCGTCTAATGCAGGTTACTCATATAGCTATTGATAAAATGTTATCAGACTCAAACACCAAGCCATGGCTTAGCATAGGCTCAAATAGTAATCGTAGTAGTTTAAAGATTATTTTAAAAGGAAAAGTTGCGATTCAAGGAAACCCAACAGCATACCTCAAAAACATTAGACATCCTACACGATGTATTAAGTGTAGATGTACGTTAGAGGGCGCCAGGGTTCAACTTTCTTATCTAGATGGACATCACTAGTTAAAAAGAGAAAATGCAGAAAATAGGCCTCAGCAAACATACTGGCAAGCAATGGCTGTATAGACTCTCTATATATAGTCGAAACTGGCAACACATAACATGGCCAATTCAGTGATATTCTTTCATTAGCAGGAGCCCAAAACCAAAAGTTTTGTCATTATACATATAGACGCAGTTAATAACAAATACAATCTTTTGAAAATACAGACCAAAATGTTTACATTAAAATAGTCTTGGAAAACGTCTATGTACGATAACACCGCCTATGGATTATTTAAGAAGATATTATCTTTATATTAACAGATTATAAAATATAATTAATTAAGCCTCTCAAATGCTGAGCAATCCAGTCTTTCAGTCTGTTAATGTCAGTCTATGGCACGAGGTGTCAGTGTTAGACAGCCAGGTAAGCTCTATTAGTCTAGGTACCGTAGACATGTCATTTAAGACACTTTATAATCAAAAATTGGGTGCTGATAGAAACTCGTATTTTTATTTGATTTCTGAACAGTGTCTCACTCCCACCCTCACACATAGATTATGTGTCATAAGGAAGCGATGTCGGTCACATTCCTCAATGAACGGTTCCCGATCAACGACCACAGTTTCCATTCACA
This sequence comes from Clupea harengus, assembly GCF_900700415.2. Taxonomy (NCBI): domain Eukaryota; kingdom Metazoa; phylum Chordata; class Actinopteri; order Clupeiformes; family Clupeidae; genus Clupea; species Clupea harengus. The sequence continues at coordinate 25,405,137 of NC_045166.1, forward strand.
CATTGCCAGTCCCCCCACCACTCCCCTCGCCCAAAACCGTATTCCTCCTCTCCCCGCAGCAGATGCTGTGACGGCGGTGTGTGACGGCCGCCATGATGAGCTTGGATTTAGCCTGCAGCACCAAGCTGGAGCTGAGACGCAAGCCACCGACCGGGGGAGGCTGGGAAAGGCTGCGCTCTGGGTTGGAATGAGCCACAGTATTTTTTTCTCTTTAGTGAGCCCCGGACGACGAGTCAACAATATTCGACGCTGTGTACTGTAAACCATGAAGATATTCTCCACTGTCTACCATTTTCAACTGAGAACGGGGTCGACGGATGATTTGTGAAGAATGGAATTTAGAGGAAGAAACTAGCTGGGCTAAGCCTTTCGCCCTCTGTAGTCTTCACAGAGGAGGGGCACTGGGGCTTTGTAGCATTGCAGATCCTGAATTGATGCATTTTTTGGTTACTGCATAATGGATAACCGCATATATCAGCAAATCGGAGGATTTCTTTAAATGCTTGGTAACAGGTATTAGTTTCCTTTGGAGGATATCTGTAGGAGAGGGACTGAAATACTAAAGGAAATACTACCAGCAACTCAGTTACGTCAAAATCTGCCGGCCAGGGCAGGGTCGGCAATTGGGAAGTCTCTCTTATGTCTCTTGGGAGTGTAGATTAGGGGAAATGAAGAGATATGGTTTGCCTCACACACATTCTGCGTCTTCTGTCGATACATTTAGACGAAGAGCGTCATGATTGACTTCCTTTAGCTCGACATCGCCGCTTCTCCTTGGAACTTTTTTAAGGTGAGGTAGGCTGCTGTGCCTCTCGCCAGTGCGGTTTTAGCGTAAAACAGGCTATAGGCCGTATATATTTAAATAATTCACTCCTTGGCCAACTTAGAACAATAATCATGTCGGGAGAAGTCCGTTTGAAGAAACTGGAGAAACTGATTTTGGATGGCCCAGTTCAGTCCAATGGCCAGTGCCTCAGCGTGGAAACATTACTGGATATACTCATCTGTCTCTTTGATGAATGCCACAACTCGCCTCTTAGACGAGAGAAAAATATTTTGGAGTTTCTGGATTGGGGTAAGATATCGTTTTAAACCTTACTCGTGTGTTGTTATTGTAGGCTCAAAAATACTGATGTGTTGTAGGGTCAGAGTTCCATAACCCTGCTCCCTCAGTGGGGTTATCGGGCTGCATGGGTTCTCAGAATCATTGGTTCTGTTCTTGGGTCAATGGTTGGGTCTTGAGCTGGATAATGTTTTGGTATGCGGAAACACTATCGTGAGGCAACATAGTTGCGAATACACCTGTACCATACGTCTACCAGTCAGTCCACAGCAATATTTTGTATCTTAAAGAGGGGTAAAAACTGCGACCCTCCTCAAACGACTGCAAATCATGTGATTGTGCAAAAGAAAGCAAGAAAGAAAAAAAACAACAGTAAAGGTGACATCATTGCCCGACTGGTTTGTGCATGAATGTGGAATGCAACAGACTCACCTTTTTCAGGCCTTCGGCTGTCGCTCTGACAGGCAAGGTGGAGGCTGTGCTGCACTCTGCCAAGAATGACTTCATTTTGACATTTCCCGTGTTGACACGGGGGCACTAGGAAAGAGTGTTCATAATAATGATCCTGTACACTGCCCCCAGACCCTCAGTGTAATCCCATCGGACACACTTTATGTTTTTCATGTGTTACATTGTCCACTTTTGTTTGTTTTCTCAAAATCATACAAAATATGGCTATTGACCTACAAATGCACATATTGAGTAGATTAGACTCTAATTCAGGTGGACATGTACATCATGACCATGAAACCTGATTCTGGATTCTAGTTACCTGTACCTGTTTCATACTTGTAACTGGAGCGGACAAGTGCCTGGTAGACATTTAGAGGTTTTGCTTTTCATTGTTTGTTCTATATGACCTAATTTTGGTTGGCTTGAAATGGGAAACCAGCACATAACCTGCAGCCATCAGGCACCCAGGAACAAGTGATGAACACGTAGGGAACAGCTAAAGAGCATGTAGACCTGCCTCACCCAGCTCATACTTCTGACAGAATCAGCAAAGCCGCAAAATACTTTTCTTTGGCAGGTAAGTTCCATATGGAAACTACAGTGCTTGTGTTGCTGGGTTCATGTTTAGACTTGGGCTAGTTAGAGGATCACCTGCAACTTTAGAAGCAGTTCACCAGTACAAGTTCATTATAATGACTTGTGCAGAAATTGATGAAATCAGCTACAACTAGCAAACCAGCTGTAAGCAAGTCATTTTGTGTCAGTGAAAGTACTCCAGGAACATCTAAGCCTCTTCTGTCCAAGTCTGCGTTTTATTACTTTTGAGAGCTATGGGTTTGAGGATATGTGATTTATATGTAAATGTCAGGATGTGGTTAAGTGCTGATTCCGGGGTTAAGGGTCAGGGTTTCAGGAACGTTTAGGGGGTCGGACTCGCTGGGGAGTTAGGCCCACACCAGGTGCTTCTCGGGAGGACAGAGACAGCAGAGAGGAGGGAGTACTGCTGGAAATGTCCAGGCCTCTGTGGAGGACAGGGGTCAGGACATCCTTGAAAACAAACTGTGTGTGTGTGTGTGTGTGTGTGTGATTGTACATGCGTGTTTAAGCCTGTTTTTGTCTGTATGTATGTGCATGCTGGCTTACCTTGTGGTTCTGTGTAGGTGCTTTCTCTCTCTCTCTCTCTCTCTCTCTCTTTGAGTGTGTGTGTGTGTGTGTGTGTCTGTTTGAACAATCCATTTCCTGTAGGGGGGCTCAGGAGGGCAGTGACAGGAAGTATCCGAGCTGGCGACCTATGATGTCATACTGGGGAATGGACCTCTTATTGTGTTTGCTCTCTTTGTACAGCGAGCCATAGAAAGGCCAGCCATGGCATGGCCCATTCATTCATTCAGTCAGTCAGTCAGTCAGTCAGTCAGTCAGTCAGTCAGTCAGTCAGTCAGTCAGTCAGTCAGTCAGTCAGTCAGTCAGTCAGTCAGTCACTCACTCACTCACTCACTCACTCACTCACTCACTCACTCACTCACTCACTCACTCACTCACTCACTCACTCACTCACTCACTCACTCACTCACTCACTCACTCACTCACTCATTCATCTTCTTGTGAACTCAATCATGTTTTCATTTACTCCCTCACGTGTGCTCACACATGCCCTTTCAGTTGGCCTTGGATGGAGCAGTTATGGGGGTTGTGCCCCACAGCGCCGATAACATCTAATGGGGTTCCCTACGCTAGGGCTTAAGGGGTTTATGAAGCTCGGACTCGATCGCTCTGTTTTCGTTTGGCACCATATTTTATGTTGGTTCATGCCTCACATTCCCAGGTGATGTGAAAGACCCTGCTGTTTGTGCAGCGGAATCTGAGGCAGATAAATCCCACTTTTATGGACCTTGGGAAGCCCACATGAGTGAGTGGCTCTGGTCTGCATCACAGACATTCCCCAGTGGGCTCTCAGTCTGGCTGTTAGGACTCTCCCAGCACCCAGGAGTTGGGAATAGGCGCTGACTGTCCGCAATGTTTAATCCTGTAGTGCTGGATGGTCCTTCCAAGAGCGCATCCTCAAAGTTCTTGTCTCATGACACGGCCCAAACCAGCTCCTGACACTGGCCTTAAGCCTGGTTTAGTTGCAGTCCTGGTTCGTTGCTAGTGTAGTGACTCTCCACCGATTAGGGAGTATTTGTGCATATTAGTCAATTGTCACTTGAGTGCAGTTTACAGTTAATGACATATTTGCCTTAGTGTTGTGCATTTGAGCCCCATATTCACAGGTGAACAACATCAATGTGGATGTTTAAACTTTGTATCAATAAGAGTGAAGGTTAGCAGAAGATCACATTTCTTTAGAGGAGCTGGGAACCAAGTCTGTGTCGGCTGACTTTGAATGTGCACTTCACATGTCAGAAAGCCACGCTATCAACTGGCTGGGAAGGAGAGTCACATGGGCTCAGCATGGTCACTAATAAGCAGCTCTAATGTGTAAAATGTCCCGGAAGAGTGGAAGAACGAGTGGAATGCTCCAGTCAGAATGAACCAAGCCATTCACAAGTCCTCAATTGTTTTTTTTGCCAGCTTTAGTTTGACCAATAACCAAGTGCTGTGGTATAATGTATTTTTGTTTTCCATCAGTCACTATTTCACCTCTGAAAGGGTGAAATCATGTTTTTACTGCCTTGGCTTCAGACAGGAGCTGAGCCACTGCCAGCTGGCTGAGAAGCTTCTGCCTTCTCATCACTCTGAGGCTGTCTGGTGAAAACAAGCTGATGGAGCCTACTTTGCTAGCTAGATGTATTCTAGAATGGTGGGAGGGTCGCATAATGGCTGAAAATCCAGAATTCCTTGTATTTCATAGAATACTTTGGGGATTGTAAACCGTGCAAGTGTAGGTTGTTTGGTTGGTGTGGGTTTTAGCACAAAATAATTATCAACCTGTTGTCTCTCAGGTTAGCCTAAGTTTGAGAAACTGTTGGTGCCTCCTGGTCTTAGCCATAGGCATTTTTGGACCGGAGGAACTTTTCCATAGTTCTTACAATTGTTGGAGGAAGTGGCCCTTTTTTGTGTGCCCGCACTGCAGGAACTGAGGACGAGGGACTTTTTAAACTGCTTTGAGGGACTTTTTTAGCTCCTACTTCAGGGTAGGTACTCTCCCAGCACAAGAAGAACCATGAGTGATGTAGTGTATGATGATTGGTCCAGACATAAGGGACGTCAGTACACCAACTGTCAGCTGGCTTACATCACTTCAGCATTCCTACTGGCGGTGAAAAAAGCCCTTGAGGGTATGGAGTTTTTGGGGGAGCTCCCCAGTAGGGAGTTCCATGAGTCCCTGGAACTTTCATCCAAAAGCACCTCATGATGCAGTATAGGTCCGTATTGAAATTTCGCTTTGAATAAACTAGTTTGACAGATGACCACTACAAACACTTTGAAATTATTCAATAAAAGGCCAAGTGCAGGATGCAGGATACTGCATTCAGTTCCGTGTCATCAGAGGATATGTCATCTAGTGACTTCTTGGCAAGGAAGGTCCTTTGGTCATAGCACGGTCATATGACAGAGAACTAGCACTAGCACCCTTATATATTCTTTTTGTGTCTTTCCCCTCACCAAGGCCTGTAAAACATAGACACAAAAACACAATATTCATGCCATCTGAAATGCATATCTTAAAGGTAGGGTAGGCACCATTGGAGAAACCAGCAAGAGTAAGAAAGATTTTGATAGACACACTAACGCGCACTGCCCTGACTACTGCTGGAGGATATGCCCACGAAAGAGAGCATTGGGGAGAGGAGTTGTTGAAGTTGTTGCTAACCGTATCCAACTAACTCATGTTTCATTCACATATCTCATTTTCACAACTACGAAAACACACAAATATGCTACATAACCATATTTATAAAACGTCCCGTTCAAGGCCAATATAGACTAACATAAAGACTCTCAAATTACACTTGCTCACAACAACAGTGCAGGCACCAGCATACCTGTCAAGTCTCACGTTTTGTCTCATGTTTCACGTATGTCACGGGTAACTTCACAGGTATGGGCACCAACGAACATATACACAGATAGACTACATACAAGGTACATGTAAACATATCTACATAGTCTAGTAGCTTACACCTACAGCATAGCGAATGTTGTTGGGCTAATACATAAGAAAGCTACAGAAGTAGCTAGCTATGTTGGCTTCATAGTTCAGGAAAAGAACAAATTCACCCTAAAAGAAAACAAACTAGGTAATTATCTGTCCGACAGAAATACAGGTGGTGTCACTCTTCAGGCCCTTAAACTCCCTCAGTCGTTGCCATTAGTACCCCCTGACCTGTTGGGCCTGAGTTGGGTTGAAGACCTAATTTATAGCTCGTTATGCTAACTGCCACACCACCAACTACAAACCAACCCCTGCCTAGCTTCCTGTTCCTGTGGTAGGCGCTGTTACTGAACTGTTAAGCTTGGCTTCTGGACCCCGTATCTCCTTTGCCGCCTGCAGACTTCTGTGGTTCATAGGAAGAGGCTGTGTATTATTATTATTATTATTATTATTATTATTATTATATATAGCTAGCTCACTAGCTTTAGCAATATGGTTGCCTAGTCTTGTGGAAAACTCCAATCATGCGCAATGAGTACATAGGCAAAGTGCGTGCAGGTAGCTAGTCAGGCATGTAGGCCATCCAAAATTAAAAAAAAAAATATCATCTGTAGCAATTGCAGAGCTGTAAAAAGACTGTCCAATGATTCAATTTGGACTGACTGAAATAATTGGACTGGCTTTTTACAGATACAAATATAGATTTGTTGTATTTCAAGAAATATAACAAAGTGCTTCAAAAATATATTGCCTTACCCTAGCTTTAACAGCTGTCTATTTGTCTCTCACCACTTTGTTCATACTGTCATCGTTAGCTGTGTTTACCCAATGGTCTGTGGAGCAGTGTGATCTTGCATCGGCATATCATCTGTAGCCTCAGCGACACCATGTGCTTTTGTGGCACTCTTGACTTGCTGTAGCTAGAGCATCACTGCATTCTGCTGTGCCCTGTGCTGCACTGGTGTGTGTGTGTGTGTGTGTGTGTGTGTGTGTGTGTGTCTGTGTGTGTATGTAGGGGAGAAAGTGCTGATTCAGGCCTGCTGCCGCTCAGAGCTGGCCTCTGGAATTTAGAGGAGAGGTGCCGTGCAAGCAGGTCCCTGCAGCAGATGTTGATTCATCCTGGTTGATTCTTTGTCCTCTCTTTTTTTTTTTTTTTTTTTGTCTCTCCACTCATCTTTTTTAAATGTCATTTCTGTTACTTCCTTTGTTTCTCTCTGTGGAGAAAAACACGTGGCTGACGGTGGCAGGCCAGAAGCATAGGGCATATGTGTAGTGTTCTGCTGATTGGCTACAACAAAAGCGATCATTTCAACAGCTGTGTACTGGTCAAGATTTGATGAGAGGGATGAGAGGGTGACGATTATTTTTCTGTCTGTCTGTCTGTGTGTGTGTGTGTGTGTGTGTGTGTGTGTGTGTGTGTGTGTGTGTGTGTGTGTGTGTGTGTGTGTGTGTGTGTGTGTGTGTGTGTGTGTGTGTGTGTGTGTGTGTGTGTGTGTGTGTGTGTTTTGTCTAGTATGTCATACATTTGTAACTCTAACAGGATTGCTTTTTGATGCTTACAAAAGATTAAATGAATCCAGCTAAGCCTTTTGAAGTTTTTGTTTGCTGGGGGTAAAACCCCAAGTTGTTTCCGAAGCAACATTTAGGTAATGATGGGTCATGTTCATGGTTCATACAAACTATTGAATACCAGGGTAATGGATGCATTTTCTATGGACGATATGCATTAATGAATGTTTACATGCTCTGTAGTGTATTAGTGTTTTGATCTCTGCATTCGTTCCATCACAGAACTACTTTGTGGCCACATATTTGGCTTTGAGGTATGCTCTGAAGAAATGGTGTCACTCGAGTGGTTTGGAGTTCCTCCTCCTGTAACTGAAGTGTGTCTGTGGTTCCTGCTGTCGTGTCGATGTGATCCTTGGACTCGGAGGACTCGGGAAGCTGAGGCTGGAGCTGTCGCTGAGGGGGGTGCAGTGAGTTACCTTTCCCGACGCAGGAATCGGGAAATCCTGTTCACTTGTCACTTGGGTTGTCTGCCAGGGACATCTCTGCTGTTGCTATATTTAAGGTTACAGCTCATCTCAGGCTGGATGTGAGAGGCAGGGTTGAGGCCGCTTCAGGTTTCCGAGTTTCATGGCCTACCAGTCCTGTTCAGGTTGAAGCTGCTATTTATTTGCCTTCATGAACGTGTGTGTGTGTGTGTGTGTGTGTGATGTAGTTCAGATGATGCCAGGCTGTGTGATTTCCTCATTAGATCCCTATCCATGGAATTACTGCGTTTAAATACTCCTGCCCGGGCTTCTCAACCAGTCCTGCTCCCTCTTACCAGAGTGTGGATTTAAGAGTGGTTTCACACCCATCTAACTGTGGTGCCAGTCATAACCTCTATAAATACCTCTGTAAATATAATTAGTGTTTTCTCAGAGCTTGTTCCACCCTTAAGTGGTCAAATATTCACCTCTTGGCTTTCATGTTACCATGCAGGGGGCACTGGGCATGGCTCCTAACCTGCACTGCCACCGTGGATACTCAGTGGTGAAGCTGACGAGAACGGTGTGGGGTTTTGGAATAATAATATGCACTAATGTGTCTTAAAGTTGCCCTAGAGAGAGGCCAATTCAGGAAATGATCCATTAATACATAAAATAAAATACGATACAGAGAGTATGCCCCAAGTGAACTCCAGAACAGCTGATAGGACAAGCATTGCTGTTGTAGTGTGTGTGTGTGTGTGTGTGTGTGTGTGTGTGTGTGTGTGTGTGTGTGTGTGTGTGTGTGTGTGGGGCCCACTCTTACAAACACATATGTGTTTACTGGCAAGGAACCCAAGCAGTACACTCTATTCTAACTAGTATGCCCCATGCACTTGGTATGGCCCATTGGTGGCCACATTTAAACCATCCAATATCACCCACTGTATGAAATAAAAACTCAACATATGCACATTGAAATGTCCACACACAGATGCACTTACAGACCCTCGTTCTACCATCAGTTGAGAAGGGTCTTATTGAAACCAGAGGGGTTCTTTGCCAACCTCATGCAATTTATTGTTGTGTGATTTCTTAAACATGAAAGTTACAGTGTTTATATACATACACTATGTAAAAAAGGTCCTTTGTTTTTAGTTGATCGTTATGGAAGCCTTCATGGATATTTTTTAACATACATGGGGGTGACTTATTGCTGTCCTATCCATCAGTGTCGGAGCTGGGCTTGGCCTCTCCTCATGAATAATGACACTGTGTGCTTCCCCTGCTCTGGAGTGCTGTGAGGGAGGGCTGTGGCTCCACCAGTGGGGGGTGGGGAGGCATGTTATTTAAGGTGGAGGGTAAAGACATAGAGCTCAACAGGAATTATTCATTTTGTCATTATCCAGTGTGTGTGTGTATTGGCTAAAACATGTCTACCATGCAGCCTCTGCTTTTGTCAGAAGGCTTTATCATACAGCATACAAGTGAGTATAGTATCACTTAAATGTCCAATGATTCAAAATTGTATCACCTTATAGTAATTGCATTACTTCTAAGATGAATAGTAGTGTATTTGCTCGTATGTAGAAATAAAAAAACGGCAAGATTAAACTTTGCTAAAGAACATGAACAGAAGTTTTGGTCAGATGAGATCAAGATAAAATTGTTCGGCTCTGATGGGGTCCAGCATATTTGGCGTGAACCTGGCCAGGACTACCACAGTTACAGTTACAGTTAAGTGAAGGCCTAGTCCTGACAGTGAAGCCTGAAGGTGGGAGTGTGATATGGGGCTGTATAAGTGCAAAAAGGGTTGGGGAGATGACATTTATATTGATAGATGTCACCATGAATGCCTGTGGATGTACCAAAATACTGGCTGACAAGATGACTCCCAGTCTCCAGAAGCTTGGCAGAAGAGAAATATTCCAACATGATAACGATCCAAAATTACGCAGGAGTTTCTAAAGAACTATGACCTGGCCAAGTATGTCGCCTGACTTGAATCCAATAGAACACCTTTGGGGTATTTTAAAAGACAAAGGTAGAGAAACACAACCCCTCCAACAGCCGAAAGAAATGTCTCTAAAAAAAAATCTGTGCAACACTGGTATCCTGCATATAGTAAATCTAAACTTTTTTTTTTTTTTTTTTTACATCAGAGCAGATACCCTACTCTTCAATTTAAAGGGAAAGCTAAGGATATTTTTAGGGTCCACATTTTTACTAGGGACAAAAACAATCTTTTGAGTTAGAACGCTTTAACCGGCAACAGCAAAATGGCTTTACAATGTATTCCTATGGGGCAGGCATCCGTGTCAAAGTAAACCGTTTCCCCCGCCACTGACAGGCTCATAGTGTAATTATAAATGTCTGACTACATGGAAAGGATCCCTACAGAGATAGACTTGTGTCTGTTTACCTCAGAAAAAGGACCTGTGTCTGTTTACCTCAATAACTGTAAAGAAACCTGTTTTCTACAGAAACTAAAACCTTTTTTCTACAGTTTCTAGAGTTTTCTTTTTCATTTTTCTTCAGTTATACTGGACCGATTTTGATCGTGATTGTCTGTACATCAACAATTAGACCTAAAAAGTAGGGGAAAACAGCCCAGGTTAAAAAAAAAAATACCAGGTTCCCTTTAAAAATAATGCCATTACTATAAGGTGATACCATTCTGAATCATTTGACATTTAGGGGGCATTGCCCAGGGGTGTACTCACTTCTATTGTATGTTAAAGATATCAGGATTTGGAAATCTTCTTCTGGCAACACACCTCTGATTTTTTTTAAATTGGTATAACCCTCTCACCACCTCCACTGAATGAACCATGGTTTATCTCTCAAACCACACCCCCTTAGCCCTCTCCTCTTCTGTGTCATCTGTCATCTGTATGTTTTGCAATATCTCCCTTTGAAATGTAATCCTGTTCTGAGCCCTTGTGTGTATTTATCAAGGAGCCTGTTGGAACATGTCTCGCTATAATGCATATTTTTTTCTGGATGGTTATGGTTGCAGGTCCTGGCCTTGACACCTTCCCCTCAGAACGTTATAATTAGTAGCTTGTCTCCTGCCTAAGGAATTGGTTGTGGCCTAGAAAGTGTCTATACTGTAGAACGTGTGTGTGTGTGTGTGTGTGTGTGTGTGTGTGTGTGTGTGTGTGTGTTTGTGCACAGAGCTTTTTTTGGTTCTCATCATCTATTCCCGTTCCTGAAAGTGGTGATTTTGTGGTTTCTGCAGAATTTCTGCCACCAGTGTCAGATGCACTCACATTATTCCTCCCTCACTCACAGAGGCCACGTGAAAAAAGGGTGAAAAAAAAGACTTAATGTGATGAAGGAAATATACATGCATCTGTTTTGAGCTCGAAACAGTGCTCAGGCGTCAAGCTTTAGGAATTGAGTTATTGGCTTGAGTGGTGCAGTGTGTATTTTGCCCCTAAAGGCCGAGACAGACTGTTCTAGCTAATCAACCGCCATCCTCCTTCAAAGAGCTGCCTTTTCATGTCACTGCTACACTGAGTGGGTGACCTCAAGGACGCCCCTCAACCTAAATACTTCCCCAAAGTTCAAAGGTAACCACTCCAACCCTGCTTTTGCTGTGGGCAAAGAAAGAGAGAGAGAGATGAAAAAGGCACATATTTGTGTGTCAGTCTTCATTGGCTTCTGGTATCACTCAGAGGTGGGTGAACCATACTGTGGCTAGAGGTCGTCCTCCTGAATGTGAACGGTCATGGCGGCTGGTCATCCGGTTGTAAGAAGTGCTAGTGTGTGGGGTGGCGGTGGACCCAGAGGTGAGTGAGAACAGACGAGGTGTTCAGGTACCTCCGTGGTCTTCCTGTCAACCTCAACACTGACGTGTCAGACACAGAGAAAGAGCTAGGGCGTGCATTCAGTCATCCATCTCCCAGAGAAGGAGGGAGGCCAGGGTTTTCTTACAGGAATGACACGTCTTGCCACTGGGTATAGATCAGGCAGATTACATCAAAATGAGAAGTGGATGGATAATCTGTTGAACAAGATGGCACCTTTTTCCTAGGTGACAGGTGGGATTAGGAAAGCATGCTATTTATGGTAAAGGGTCTTTCTTAGTGTTCCTTACTTACCATGTCAAGCAGCCATATTCATGCTCAACAAATTAAAAGTCCTTCCAGTGTATATTTTAAGTATAACTCTTAGATGTGTTTTTTGTGAGCCACCCATTATATTTATTCCACTTTTTTTATGCAAGAAACTAGACACTCCCCCACAGCAGGACTTGTAGGTGCCTGACATGGGAACCCTTGTGCTTCAGGAGGACCCTGACACTCCTTCTGTTCTCTCATTTGAAACGCAAACCCTTCTGTTAACTGTAAAACCAGCAGGTAGGCACAGCTGTTAGCATCACTCAAGCCCTATAGTCAGCCAGAGATCTCTGATACCTCAGTCTGTGGCACAGTCCTTTTGGTGGGAAGAGTGAGCTCTAGTAATGATGAATAATGGTCCTGACTTAAAACTATGATCCCATTGCTGAAACCAATGATTTATACAAAGGGATGGGAAGTAACCAGTTAGATTGCGAAATAAATGGTATTGTAATAAAAAAAAATTGTCTATCAATCAAATAAGTAACATTACTTTGATAAGGCAAGTAAAATAGTTACATAACTTACATTTTAACAGGGAAACTAGAAATCTGTCACCTTTACATTTCAGTTTATTCATGTATGTAATAATTTGTCAGTTAATGTCCGGGTAATGCTTGGCTTACACCACAGCAATTTAACACATTGATCTGCTCTCATGCTCTCCTGAATCCTGCCTACAAAAAATAGGATGAGGATGAGTTGGGAGATGAAGAGGAGGATTTGATGAATAATGTTGCAACCTTAGTTTGCCTGTGACAGTTTGCCAAAGAATGAGATGCGGCTTCAGGCTGTGCAGCTACTAGGCAATCTGTTTAATCCAAATCCTTGTCAGCATCACGGTTTGTTTAGAGTTTATGGCACTATGCAGAGTTAGACCATTCTGGACAACAAAACTTTTAGAGGCTTTAAAAACTTAAGTTAATTCCGCGAGCTTTTCTGCAACTCTTTCCGTTAACACCATGTGTCCTTGCAGAATGGCTGCCAAGATGTTACTTCGTCGTATGTAAGTGCTTTAGCAGTTTGGGGAAGAGCTCCCTTGCTGTTGTCATACAATGGGAGAGTCAAATTCTCAGTGAATTAACACATACTAGTATGACACCACCCTTCTTGGAAGCCAAAGACTCGGGTTTGTTGTTATACTGCATTAACTGGATGAATTTGCAATTCACTCCGAGCAGTAAAACTCTCTGTTATGCCTGTACTGGATGGAATCATGTTTTCAAACACAGTGATAGATAGCTATCAACATCAGTGTCTATGGAGTGGAAATGTGCTCTCAGAGAACATTTGTGAGTGACATACCCTCCTTCCTGCAGCGTGCACTGGCAGTTTGCTAGGTGCATTTTTAACATAGCTGTCTGGCGTTTTAAAGAGTGTGCCGGAACCTATGGTATCTGTTTTCAAACAGCCTTCGAGCCTTTGAGTGAGGAACACCATTCTTCTGTCTTTTTTTTTTTTTTTTTGGTAGAAACTTGGCCCAGTCTCTGTGTTTGCATACTTGTAGAATGAGCTTTTGCACAGTAGTCTCGGGACTGCCCCCTGATCTTGTCCCATTGTTTGTCCAACCCTCTTTGTTCTCTCCTTTCTGGTTGGCCTCAAGATTTTCTTTTTTTGCAAATATCCTGTTTGTGTGTTTTTACAATGGTGAAGCCAACAGAATTCTGTTTCTGAACCATGAACCCACCATCCCCTCTCTGGTTGCATGTGTGTGTGTGTGTGTGTGTGTGTGTGTGCGCACTTGTGCGCGTCTCTGTGTATGTTTGCTCTGTGGGTGTGTGTTCATATGCGATTTGGGGGGGGGGGGGGGGGGGGGGGTTAGGCCAGTTGCTGGTGGGTCCCATATTGCTGGGGGAATTTGGGTGCCACTGGTGTGTATTGTAGCGTCAAACACAATTTAACGCTCTGTTGCAAGTTTATGCTGCATGTAAGCGATTCCCAAGCATTTCTGTATGTTAGTACTTATGAATGATTTAAAGCCTTCGCTCACACTTATGCATGCATGCAACACCCATGGCAGAATACATGGAACTTGGCCTCCTACTGCCGTTTCTTGAGGGATACCCAGTTTGCTTTATTCATTTCCGTCTGTCTGATACTTTCCCGCTCTTTTCAGCACCCTTTAACTCAACAACATATCTGTATCAGGGGAGTGAGGCTTTTAAGGGATAGTCCCAAAAGTCAGCACAGAATTGAATCCAGTCAGTTTGACAGGGTAGTGTCATAAACTACTTGCTGTTAAAACCTTGGGGAGGCACTTTGAGTTGTTGAGGCAGTTTACTCTGCACCTTCAAGTAGTCAGTGCTCTCGGCTGTTAGAGTGACGATAATGTGCACTTTGACCCTGACAGAGCACTAGCTCGGGCAACTTGTGGAATTCACTCAATTGGTTCCTGAATTAGGATACAAGTGTCATTAGGTCTTTTCCCACCAGTGTGTCAAGCAGAGGCCACCCTCAAGTCTGAAGGTGCTTGGTTTGGATCTGTAATGTTCCAAGAACAGGTCATCGTTAGGTCTCGGATCTGTAGTAGTGTAGGGAACGGATCTCTTCGACCGGAACTGTGGTATTCCGGGGACAGGCCAGTCGTAGGTCGACGGATCTGTAGTCTTCCAGGAAAAGGGCATCCTCAGGTCTCTGAGCTCTGAGGGTCTGGGAATCTGCTCCAGGAGGCGGCATTTTTGTGTCGTTAGCTCACCGCGGCTGTAAATAATCCCTCTTATGGCTTCCAGATGTCCTCACCGATGGGGCTGTGACTGTGGGAGAGCGTGTGCACACACTCACATAACTCAGACCCTGGCTTTTCACACACACATACGTACACTCCTCTCACACAGACGGGTACTTAAGCATGAACTCTCCCACACACATGCAGCGAAGCTGAAAAATGTACTCACACATACATGTAGTTCTCTATGTGTTTGTATTACACACACACACACACACACACACACACACACACACACACAAATACACAAATACACAAATACAACATTTTGCAAAGGTGTATGAATCTCTGTGCCTGTGCAGTTTGGCAAATGCATGGATGAATTTTACGCATGAGTTATCAACAGCTCTGACACACACCACATACACAAACTAACATGAACATACACACACATGCACACACACACACACACATGCACACACACACACACATACACACACTCACACACACAAACACACACAAACACACTCAAACACACTCAAACCCATCAAGCTGGAGGGTGAGGCTGTGGTTTTTTTCCAGTCACATTGTGAGTGTTTGTGCACGTGCTTAGTGCATTAGCAACTTATGAAACTACCGGGGTATGTCAGTAGTCATCAAATCATCAGTGCATTTCACATTGCCATTTAATTTCCCCGCCACGAAGTTGAGAACCCCATGAACACTTTTTTTCAGAAGGACGGCCTTTGAGATCGTTCTCTACCACACTTGTGTTGTGGTGACTGTTGCTATGTTGTGCTGTATGTTTATGTCGGTGTATGAGGTAAAGGTGTGCACCTCAGTGGCTCCATTGTGTGACTGCGTGTGTACACAGGAGCAGGACAGGCCTTTCATGTCCTTTTAAGACAGATTCTCCCCAATCAGGTGCTTGGAGTGTGCTGCAGTCTGTCAGTGCTGGTTAGATATGGTCACTCAAATAAACATGGGAAGTAGTGGTGGCTAAAATAACTCTGATTGATCTCAGCTGCCAAATTTATTTTGCCTCAAACATTCGCAAGCATTCACCTTCCCTCCACCCTTCAAACGAATGCAGCTGATGTTATGCAGGGAAGGTATTGTCTGTTTTTGTGCAGACTTTCAGAGGCTTTACAGTGTGACTGCGCTACTGGAAATGACTTTTGGTTATTTTTTTTCACAAGTTACCCTTAACTCAGTTAATTTAAGCCCACAGCTCCAGTCCTCATAAGACTGTATGACAAAGCTAATATTCCACACATGCTTGCTGTGTTGGACCTGTTGGACCTCTGTTGCGTCGTTGGTCGCTTGGTATCTTTTAGCCAAAGCAGGCTCTGCTGTTCCTGCTAAGTGTGTGTAATTGCTATAGTTAGCGTTAGGCAGTGCATTTGCCGCTTCAGCTACAACCAGCTTGGCTGTTGTGAAGAAGCTGACTCACACTACGGCACACTGACACACAAGCTAACTACATCTGGCTTTGCATGTAGACATGAAAGCCACTTTACTGCCTCTGTATAGTTAGCACCAGCTGCTAATGTCTATCTGTCAAGCAGCCATTTTAAATCATGCTTCTGGTGGGCATAATAAGTAGAAAGCGCCCTAGGTACCAATCTCAAATTAAGTTAGGAAATGACTGTTCCCCATCAGACAAAAGCAAGCACAACACACAAACCACACAACATAAACAGGCCGCATGATTTGGAATATGTTATGTTCCATATTATGTGTGGGTGTGTGTGTGTGTGTGTGCATCTGTGTGTGAATGTGCGTGCATATGCAGTCTCACTCTGCCAGTAGCCTAACCATGAGCATTTTGGCTCTAGGCATATTCATCTGTCCAAAAACAACTTGTCACGATCATTCACGTCGAGGAGACTTACTGGTCAGTGACAGATGGGTACTGGCAGTTGCACCCTGTGGCAACCTTTACACAATCAGTTTTAGAAAACTTTTTCTTTAAAAATAATTACTATAAGCAGATTTGGTTTAGAACTAATAAAACTACATACCTAAAAGGAAAAGCATGCGAAAAACTTCCAAATACCACCAACAGCCCAGTTGGCACTGATAGAGCATGCTAACATGCTAACATGCTAACTGGTCTTTTGGCATTGTTGTGCAGTTCTTACAGCTTTTGTTACATTTTTGCGGTGTGTTCCAACCCGAACCGCAGATTTATATAGTGCATAGCCAGATGAAGTAGGAATGACAGGTGTGTTTATCTGTCTTTCACACGACCATGTTCCATGAAAATGTATTTGAAGATGACGCCAAAAGTAGCTACTCATAAAAAACATATTTCAGAAAGTTTAAAATTGTTGTATGGTGTTGCTTTAAAGAGGCACTACTGAGGCATTGTTTGCCTGAAACTAGCAAGCTAACTAGCTAACCAACAGACGTATCTTGCAGACACCAACAACTGCCCACTCGGCATTAATAAAGGGTAAATAACTGGTGAACTACTTGGAGACATTGTGATGTAAAAGCTGTTCTTTCATCTCCTTGGGTTTTCCGACCTGGAGCACTAAACTGGGCGGCCACTTGAACTTACCGCCATGTGACCATGTCCCATCAAAATGCATAGTGTTGCTTTAATGTATTTAGTATAGCCAATAATAGATTTAAGTGAACACTTTTCATGAGAAATCCAACCCTGTGACATGAATCACCCTACTCCCTGCCCTGCCCAGCCCAGCCCAGCCCAGCCCAGCCCTGCCCTGCCCAGCTGACCCCCCCCCCCCTGCTGTTGCCTCACAGTTATGTGGAACAGGCTCGCTGTGAATGACATTAATCGTCTCATCAGCCATGTTAAAATAAAGCGATGCTAATCGCTCTGTCTGGCACTGGTATTGTTGCTCATGTCCTTATTTACTGGCTGGGGTTTCAGAGCCTAAACAGCTGTAAGCCCATTGCTCTGTGATTATACGTGGAGGAATAATCCGCCTGTCTGCCTGATGGCCTTTTTTTTTCTTTTTTTTTTTTTCCTGTCTTTCAAATTTTCTTTGTCCCAATGTTTTTTTTTTTTTTCTTCTTCTTAATTTTGGCAGTGTACACTTGTGTCCGTGAGTTTAGGTAAGGTATAGTATAGGTGTACGGTGTGTGTCTTTGTTGTGTCCATCCAGGGTTGGATATCAGTTTTACCCCTGCCATCCACACCCTGGGAGTTCTGCCATGTGATCTAGAATAAAAGAAAACAACAGAAAAAAAAGGAGTGGAGAGGTGGAGAGGTGCAGCGGTGGAAAGAGAGCAGACATGGGGCGTGGGCTATTTGTTTTATTTCAACAAGCATTTCCCACATCATTTTTTTTGGGGGGGGGGGGTGGTGGTAAGTCACCTGTATCCTGCCTGTGCTTATCACTTGATGGAGAGGCTTGTATTTTGTCGTTTTGCCTTGTTTTGTTTTACTCTGTGGCAAACCCACTCTGTGTACCGTCCATGCCGTGAGTCACGGTGTTTACAGAATGTAGGGGGAGAGATATGGAGCACAAGCAAGCGAGCAAACATGGGAAGGTCTCTCTCTGGCCTCCCTCACAGAACTCCATTACTTCATTACCTTTATTTTATACTACTCCCTGGAGAGATGGAGGTCTGTTCTCTGTGTGTATACACACCTCACATAGGTGTGTGTGTGTGTGAGTGGTGTGGTTATGTCCTGTTTAAAAGAGAGTGTAAATTGTATGTGTGTATTGTTTTGTGTGTGTGTGTGTGTGTGTGTGTGTGTGTGTATGCGTGTGTGTATATATTTGTTTGGGCATGAAATGTGTGTAATTGCACTGTGCTTGTATATAAAGGTCAAAGGCATTTACCATTCGCCGTCTTCTTATCAGTGTAAGAGACTAGTTTCCGCCCCCTCCACCCGGAGATCCCAGTTCCCACGATGCCTTGCTGTCCTTGAGAGCTTGTGGGCAGGGTGGTTTGGCACAACAGGGTGGCACAGATGTGTGCCCATGGGTGGAGGGCTGGGGGATGCCCAGCCCTGAGCCTCCTGTACTTCAGCTAGAACGGGCACCGGGAGGGTGTGTCAGTGTCATTATGTACGCAGTTACACACACGAATACTCTATTTTTCGGACTGGCTCACACACACACACACACACACACACACACACACACACACACATATACAAACATACAAACACACTTGTTCACATGCATAGATATGCACACACACACACACACACACACACACACACACACACACACATATACAAACATACAAACACACTTGTTCACATGCATAGATATGCACACACACACACACACTGTCTCGCTCTCTCTCAACTAGATTTAAAAAAAATGAAAGTGTTTTACTGTTTTGATACTGATATATATTGTGAATAAGATGAGAAAACGCTGTACCAGTTATTGCTGTCATATCGGTATCACAAAAAAAGCATGTATGCCCTCATAATCTAATCTATGTCTCCATCTCTTCTTCTACTCTCCAGTCAAACCCTTCACCACCGAGGTCAAGCAGATGCGTCTGCACAGGGAGGACTTTGAGATCCTGAAGGTCATCGGCCGAGGCGCATTTGGAGAGGTATGTCTGTCATGCACTGGGTAAAATGAAAAATGTGTGTTTGTGTGTCTTTGTGTTTGTATGCTTATAACTGTGCGCCTGTGTGTGTGTGTGTGTGTGTGTGTGTGTGTGTAAGTGACTGAGTGTGATAGAGATAGAGATTCCTGGGTCCTTTTCCGTATGTTCCACGTTTCCATAAGTTCTCACCCTGACACAGTAATGTGTGAGTCTGGGAGGGGAGTTCTAGCTGGAGGCTCACACCCGAGGCACAGTTTGAGTTGCCAGCTGGGTATATACCAGTTCAGCAACCTTGTGACTTTACTGAATTATAATTTACTAAGGGACATTTTTGAAAAGGATAACGAGGTATCTTAATGCCAACCTCTGCCTTCAGCGCTATAGTGTGGTTTGAGAGTTCGAGGTGGCCTCAAAGGCAATTAAGATGTGTGTGCATCCAAAGATTACAAGTTTACATTTGCAAGTTCACATTTGCATACAAGTCTGCTCTGTATGTGTTGGGCTATTTCTGCATAGTGCAGATCGTTTTGTAGGTTAGTGTGAGCAGTAGGGGTGGGAATCTCTTGGCACCTCACGATTCGATTCCGATTCAGAGGTCAACGATTCGATTCTAAACCGATTATCGATTCTAAACCGATAAAACGATTATCGATGCATCGCGATTTTTAAAACATTTGAGTTTGCTACTCAGAGTCTCAAATCACTTCCTACTTTGTGTTTGATAATTAAAGAAGATCAACAGAGGAATTACCTTCTCTATTTTCTTATTAGAGAAAAGGTTTTTCCTTGTCACAATTATGAATTTCTATGAACAATGCAATAATCGATGCAGCTTGCACACAAAATGAAAGTGTAAAAAAAAAAAATCGATTATGAACTTTTCTGAATCGAGACAGAACAGAGAATCGAGAGAAATCGAAGAATCGATTTTTTTTCCCACCCCTAGTGAGCAGTGCATTCATTCCTGATCCTGACTTTGCTGATCCTGACCGTACATACACTGTGGAATAAAGTGATGTTTATCAGAGATAGATCACTGTATCTCATAAACTGGCCAACGGTGGTAAAAGGCAGCTATCAACTTGATCGATAATGTTAGATTTCCCCAACAATTGGTCACTTTAACTCAAACACAGCCCAGTACACTACACGACATGAAGCATCATTAGCCTAAACTGTACATAGACATAAAGAGCATTAACCACACTCAACCATATGGTTTACTGTGCGATGGCTTTATTTTTGCCTTGATGTAAAGTTTGGTTGCATTGTAAACATGCTCATAGAGCTTGCTCTCAAGCACAGTCAACAACCCTAACCATCTGCCCCTGCCTGTGCTGCTGGAGCTGCTCTCGGGGCTGGGGGCTACAAGGCCTTGAGTCCGGGCACCACAGCTCCCCCTGGGGCCTGTTTCTGGGGCTCTTTTATGGGTGTTTGATTTCACGGGCACTAGGGGGGGGGGGGGGCGCTCCAGTGCCAGGCATGCCCACCAAAGGATGGCAGGAGCAGGCAGAAGGTGGTTTAGGCTGGTAGGAGGTGGCGAAACGGCAACAGGGAGAGGGACTTGTGTGACCTGAGGGCTGGGGGAGGCTCGGCATGTCAAACACACACACACACACACACTGGCCCGCGCTCAGGAGCAGGTGGAGCAGGTGTGTTTGTCTCAGGTGGATGGTCGCCCCCGCGGATTAACAGGAGCAAAAAAAAAAAGGACACGGAGTCCCCAGGCTCCACCCACGGGGAGCACCCTGTTGATGAGGTCAGAGCAAACCACAAGCCGCCCCTCCAGTCCACCACCCCACCCACCCACCCCACCCCCACCCACCAAGGATCAGTGTCCCAAGGCTGCCCTGCCCCCTCCATCCCCCCAGTCTGATGGGGAGATATGAGCAGGGGATTTCCACTGCAGAGAAGAATGAGTGTTTAACCGGACTGTGGGAAAGAGAAGAAGAGAGGGAGAGAGGGAAAAGAAAGAAAGAAAGAGAGAGAGAGAGGGAAAGGGAGGGAGTAAAACAAGGACCACTGAGTGAGTGAGTGAGTGAGTGAGTGAGTGAGTGTGTGTGTGTGTGTGTGTGTGTGTGGTGTGTGTGGTGTGTGTGTGTGTGTGTGTGTGTGTGTGTGTGTGTGTGTGTGTATATGAGGGAGACTGTATCTCTAACAAACAGTGTTAGCGGAGAGATTGGTAAGAGGTGTGTGAGAGAGGTAGGCAGGAAAGAAAGAGTGAGTCAGTGATTGAGTGAAACTGTCCTGCAACACTCTATGTGTTTGTGTGTGTGTGTGTGGTGTGTGTGCATGTGTGTGTGTGTGTATATATGAGGGAGACTGTATCTCTAACAAACAGTGTTAGCAGAGAGATTGGTAAGAGGTGGAGTAGAGCTGTGCTGGTGGAGATATTGCCGGTCAGATGACCCAACATCTCTCCACCAGCAGCCCAGTCTAATTGCAGACAATGCCATTACAGAGGAAACCCTCGTGCAAAAGATTCATAAAATGGTGGATGTGATGTTGAAGTATATATATATAATCATGGTTATATTATCAGCTGTACAAAAAGTACACAGTACACACAATGCACATTAGATAAATAAATGATAAATAAACATCAGAATATTTGCCTATTCTGATAAATAGATTCAGGTAAAAGTGTATGTTACTGAATGTGTTTTGAAGGGTGATGTGGCATGTGTGTATCCTTTTTTTGGGGACATTAGCAGTTCCTGTGTGTGTATGTGCCATCCAGTGGTCAGTCTTGTGTGTGTGTGTGTGTGTGTGTGTGTGTGTGTGCGTGTGTGTGTGTGTGTGTGTGTGTGTGTGTGTGTGTGTGTGTGTGTGTGTGTGTGTGTGTGTGTGTGTGTGTGTGTGTGTGTGTGTGTGTGTGTGTGACCGAGAGAGAAACAGATGTAGGGGTGAAGTACAGAGGGAGGATCAGAGAGAGAGAGAGATATATAAAAGTGTGAGGAGTGGAGCGCTAGAAGCCACAGACAGGGAAAGGCACACTTGTTTACTCCACTGAACAAAAGCGAAAAGCTGCAGCGTTGGTGCCAACGATCTCTATTAAAGATGTCCTCTCACTGCCTCTGTCTCTCTCTCTCTCTCTGTCTCTCTCTCTCTCTCTCTCTCTCTCTCTCTGTCTCTCTGTCTCTCTGTCTCTCTCTCCTCCCCTCTGTCTCTCTGTCTCTCTGTCTCTCTCTCCTCCCCTCTGTCTCTCTGTCTCTCTCTCTCCTCCCCTCTGTCTCTCTCTCTCTCTCTCTCTCTGTCTCTCTCTCTCTCTCTCTGTCTCTCTCTCTCTCTCTCTCTCTCTCTCTCTCCTCACCCCGTGGTCTTGCTCTCGCTCATTACAAACTAGACATCTAAGACTATGTCTGTGGATGAGAGCCAAGGGTAGGCGCTGCTCAGTGGGGTTGTTGTCCTGTTTACTACTCTGTGAACGGGGGGGGGGGGGGGGGGGGGGGGAACACTCAGCTGAAAATTGGCACTTGTTCTCGTGTGAATGGCCCGAGGTCAAAGATCTGTTTCAGTCTAACAGGTTTACACACACACACACACACACACACACACACACACACACACACACACACACACACACACACACACTGGAACGAAGGGTCAGTGGTGCACATCTCCGAGGGTGCCCAGCCGACAATTATGTGTTTGCGTTCTCGGATAGTCCAACAGCAAGCACAGGGTGTTGCAACGCCACTCTTAAAGCATTGAGTATGTGAGTGTGTGTGTGTGCGTGCGTGCGTGCGTGCGTGCGTGCGTGCGTGCGTGCGTGCGTGCGTGCGTGCGTGCGTGCGTGCGTGCGTGCGTGCGTGCGTGCGTGCCAGGAGGCTGCTCAGTGTTATATCTGTAATGCAAATAGATCAATAGATTCCTTACTCTCTCTCTCATGTAATAATGGCATAAGCACCTTTGTATGGACGCTCTCAGGGGGGTGCATGGGTGCATTGCATTGGATGATTTGATATTAGGCCAAAGGCAGCTCTGGATCAATCCAGTAACCATGATTTTCAACTACACCTCCTCAGCCATAACTTACCTCACTATACCATAGCCTAACCATATCTAAGCCAAATCTTGTCTTACCAAAATAACCCCTTAGCTTCTATATAGCGAGTTAAAGCAATGTCATTTGGACATCACAGGACCGTACAGTCAAGGTTTGCAAATTGCTCTCTTTTTCTTGAGAACCACACTCTAGGTCAAAGATCATTCTCTCTCCCCCAACATTAAGATGTCTTGTTTCTGCCCAGGTTGCCGTGGTGAAGGTGAAGAACTCAGACAAGGTGTTTGCCATGAAGATCCTCAACAAGTGGGAGATGCTGAAGAGAGCTGAGGTCAGTATCCAGCGCCGGCCGTTATGTCACCAAACACCCCCCCCCCCACCCCCCCGCCACTGAGGCTGAATCAGAAAACAGTGGTCTGAGGCAGGGGTGCTTTTTTTCCTTTCTGTGGGGGATTCCTGCACTGCATATTTTCCAATTTCCCCTTGATTTCAGTGAGTCAAGAATAGCAGCCAGGCATAACAGAGCTGGGGTAGATGGAAATGTACTCTTCACCTACGCACTTTGGCGTGTTTATGTCCCGTGTGGACGTTTCTGGCTCGGGTCAGGTTGTGTTAGTTCATGCTCCGGGTCCCTGCTGTGCTCTGTAGACGGCGTGCTTCCGCGAGGAGCGGGACGTGCTGGTGAACGGAGACTGTCAGTGGATCACCACCCTGCACTACGCCTTCCAGGATGAGAACAACCTGGTGAGTACACACACACACACACACACCGACACCAGTCAACTGGGGCTATAAAGGTACCATTCTGGCTTAGCATGGCCGCCATAGCCCGTCTGTGCCTATGCTGATGGTTCTGCTCTCCCCTACACACACACACACACACACACACACACACACACACACACACACACACACACACACACACTCACTACTGATCCCAGGGCAGCTGTGCCATGATCCACCTCATGATGAACACACATCCGTACACACATGTGTAAGACACATTTATGGAACACACAAATCTGCACCATTCAAAGCTAAAGTACAAGTACAAGCTTTACAGTCATACTCCATCTCGGTCATTCTTTGTGTGTCCCTCTCCCTAACTCTCCCTTTCTCCCCTCCCTTTGAAGTACTTGGTGATGGACTACTATGTGGGTGGTGACCTGCTGACTCTGCTCAGTAAGTTTGAGGACCGCCTGCCGGAGGACATGTCCAAGTTCTACCTGGCCGAGATGGTGCTGGCCATCCACTCCGTCCACGAGCTGCACTACGTCCACAGGTGAGGCACAGTCCCCCCCGCCCCCCCAGCCCTTGGATCAGCCAATCAGGCCTCATATGAGTAACAGACATCTGCTGTCAATCTGTGCAAAGATGATGCATCCACAGATTCATCAAACGGTCTACAGGTCTATGTTGCCTTTGCCTTCACAGGTTATCCAATCACTGATTAGAAGCCACTCTACAGTCTAAAGACAAGGCAATTAAAGGGGTGGGTCAGCAGAGGCCCATCTGCTTTGGAGTGCCTTTGAAAATAACTTAACAAACTCTTACCTTGGATTTAGAAGGGAAGTCTTCCACACAAACCCTCCACTATCCTACGTGCATGCTTTATGAAAGCGTGTGCTGTGTTATGTAATGACATGGGCTATAATTCTCCCACAGTGGAATGATGGCCTTGTTTTGCGCTGCTTATTGTTTTGACTGTAATTTCAGATGTGTGTTCTCTGCAGACTCACTGCAGTTTTCAGAATGTAAATATATATATATAGTCTGTCAACCGCAAATGTAAACAAATAAAGTCATATTTATTCACCACGCTTATTGGGAGGGGGTCATGGCCGATTGACCAGCATCGCATTGCTGGAAGCTCACCGCCTGAACAATACAATGCCATGTTCTTTCAACCTTAGCTGAACATTTCGCCACTCTCACATGCGGTAACAACATGTAATGCAGTGGTTCGGTTTTGTGTCCTGGACACATAGCATCATTCACACCAGGCGATTGTGGCTTTTGGAGCCGCCATTCTGGCTCAGATGGAGCCAGCCGACATGGCCACCCCAGCCCATATTCTACTCAGGCTATTTCACAACCCCCCCCCCCTCCCCCCTCCCCCCCCCCCCCAACACAGGAAGTGGCTTGTGCTGCTGGTTTGCATGCATAATGACAGGGAGCAGTGGTGCGGAGCCCCTGGGGGGTGGGTGAGCTTGTGTTCCCCAATGAGGGGGGCTGGACCCTGGGCCCTGGGCCCTGGGCGTGGGCTGCCTGCCTGCCTCAGCCTCATGGATCCCAGAGAGGGGAGAACAGACATGCAGCCTATTCTGGGCCTGCGTAATTGCATACTATCCCTATGGGAGTGGGTGGAGTGTGTGTGTGTGTGTGTGTGTGTGTGTGTGTGTGTGTGTGTGTGTGTGTGTGTGGAGGGGTGTGTTAGCGAGCATGTGAGTGGGTGTGTGTGTTTTTATGACTGTGTCTGTGTCATTGTGTTGAGGGGTGATTATGTTTACATGTGCAGCAGATACTGTTTTTGTCTATGTATGTCAAAATGTGTGAGTTTATGTTTTGAGGATTGCGTGTGCATGGAGGTGTGTGTGTGCGGATGTAGAGAATTTTTCTTATGTGTCAAGGGGTTTGTTTGTTGATGTGTGGAAGATGGCGTGTATTGAAGGGTGTGTGTGTGTGTGTGTGTGTGTGTGGTGTTATTTGTGTGTGTGTGTGTGTGTGGGTGGTGTTATTTGTGTGTGTGTGTGTGTGTGGATGGGGGTTTGGTGGAGTTGGTAGTGGTCTCTGAGAGAGAGACTAATGATGGGGTAGGGGGTGTGGTCAGCTGCTACCTCATGGGAGAATATTGGCAGGCCTGCTGCATTTGAGGGTGGGGGACACATCAAGGGCGGGTCCGTCAGAGAAAGTGTGTGTGTGTGTGTGTGTGTGTGTGTGTGTATGTGTATATGTATATGTGTCTCTGTGTGTGTGTGTATATGTGTCTGTGTGTGTATATGTGTGTGTGTGGATGTGTGTGTGTGTGTGTATCAGGGTACCTGCATAATACCCAGAAACTGCGGTGGGGGAAAACTATTATCCTCTGTGATTATCCTCTGTGACGCCACACTGTGCCATCTCCATTCTTCTTGTTTTTCTCCGTCTGTCTGTCTGTGTCTCGGTCTCTCTGGCTTCATATCTTTCTGTGTGTGTGTGTGTGCGTGTGTGTGAGAAAAAGAGTCTGGGAAAATAAGCAAAAAGAAAACAGGGCTTCTAATTCAACATAGCAGTCTGTTATCTAGAGGCATGTCCTGTTGTGTGAGCAGTTTACTATAAGACACACAGTGAGTGTCTTAGACTTAGGCCTCATGTTGATGTCTCGTATGAGTGAAGAGCGTTGTGTACAGTGTACAACTCAGTCTCAGGTATACATCCTGTAGAATCACGTGTTAACTGTACTGAACTACAATGTCCATCAATTACATTTTTTTTTTTATCTCACATTTGATTTAGAGTTTGACAACATCATAGCAACAGATTATTTTTCTTCTTAAAAACATTTTGATCGGTACTGGTTTTGCAAGTGTCTCTATACAACATACTACTGGATCATTAAGCCGTTAAGCCATTGGTAGGGAATACTTCTTTGTGAAAATGATTCATTTTAAGCCACAATTCTTGTGGATTGAGAGTTATTGTTCTTTGTAAATCAACATAATTAGCATTATGTTTGTTTCTAACAATCTGGCTGTTGCATTATGCTGCTTCACTGCAAGTCTGCCTGCAATATGGCTGTGTTTGTCTTTATGTGGCATTTCGGCTCATTTGTCTTCAAAAGCTGTCGCCATATGCTTCAAATGTTGCTGGTGTATAAATTATAACCCTGGTATAACCCATCTCAAAGCATAGTTGTTACAGTGGTGTGAAAACGGGTTCCCACCCTCCTCTCTTGGGACAAAAGTACAAAATAAGACGGACCGAAATAAATAGTTTTGTGTTTAGACATAATTTCATACTGATGCTCTTATGGTATGGTGTTTGACTGACTTGACGTTTCATTAATGCAGGGTTACATTTGCATGTCTGAGAGAGCGTGTGTGAGTGAGTGTGTGTGCGTGCGTGTGTGTGTGGGTCATCTCATGTATGCCAGTCTGATGGAGCCTCATTCCTCGATGCTGAGTGCTAAGTGGAGTGAACTGCAGCAGTCAGCTCTTTTCATGTGTGTGTGTGTGTGTGTGTGTGTGTGTGTGTGTGTGTGTGTGTGTGTGACCTCTTCCAAGGCTCCAGTACAGTACATTTATCCATCAAGACAGAGCTCTCTCTCTCCTCTCTCTCTCTCTCTCTCTCTCTCTCTCTCTCTCTGTGTGTGTGTGTGTGTGTGTGTGTGTGTGTGTGTGTGTGTGTGTGTGTGTGTGTGTGTGTGTGTGTGTGTGTGTGTGTGTGTGTGTGTGTGTGTGTGTGTGTGTGTGTCACCTCTTCCAAGGCTCCAGTACAGTACATTTATCCATCAAGACAGAGCTCTCTCTCTCCTCTCTCTCTCTCTCTCTCTCTGTGTGTGTGTGTGTGTGTGTGTGTGTGTGTGTGTGTGTGTGTGGCTATTGACCACAGCCATATGTCTGTTTTATTATTGATCTGTGAGGTGTGGACGGGGGATAGCCCACCCCTTTTCACCGAGGCAACAAAGAGGCCCGTATAGAATGAGGGAGCATTGTCCAGAGATGGATGATGACGGATGTGTGATTGAGAGATAGAGAGCCTGAAGAAAGAGATGGACAGATCGAAGGAGTGAGAGGAGTGAGAAAAGAAAGTGGCTGCAGCTGGCCTAGAGAACTTAAGTCAGAGACGGAGAGACGACAAAGGACATGAAGATAAAAGAGAAAAGGAGTGAGTTTTCCGAATGAGACAGAGAGTTAGTGAGAGAGGGAGAGAAAGAGGACTTGTCCTTTGAGGACCTGGCTATATACACAGTAGCATTTGCATAGGCCCATCAGGGCATGGATTAGACTGGACTGGCCAGTCTCTGGCTCCAGTCACGGGACCATATATCCGAAGATGTAGAGTAGGACGACATTCATATGTTGATGTACGTCTTTACATGTGCGTGGGAGTTTTAGTGTGTGTGTGTGTGTGTGTGTGTGTGTGTGTGTGTGTGTGTGTGTGTGTGTGTGTGTGTGTGTGTGTGTGTGTGTGTGTGTGTGTGTTTCCACCACCGCCCATATGATCTCTGCCAGACTGGATTGCTCAGGCCGTAGTCTTAAGGAGCAGCGTGGCTGAGAATAGGGGGAGGTAATCTCCTCTTAAGACGGCCGTATCCATCTGGGGAAGCCATCTGCTCCGGCTGACCTACACACCTCAGGAAGAGAGAGAGTTGAGAAGGGAGCGATACAGACGCTATTGTTTCCTATTTATTTGCATAGGTATATAGGTCATAGGTCAAGATATTGTGTGTGTGTGTGTGTGTGTGTGTGCATGGTCTGCTGGACGTGAATGTAACGTAAACTGCTACATTTGTAGTTATGCAAGATACTAGGCCCTGTACTAAGGACAGATATGCTATAGCATGTGGGGGAAGAAAAGTTCTATATGACTGCGTATGGAAGTGGAATGCCCTTCAATGTTATTGTCCTACCTTCTGTGTAGGGTCTGCCCCCTTCAGATAGCAGCTAGCTAACCACTTCAGTTAGCTGTAGCCTGCATCACTGAACTGGGGAGACCTCTGGAAACAAGCCAGTGAGAGAGAATCAGGTGCTAAGCTAACTGGCGAGCTTGTGGGAAAGCCCTGTGTGATTTTCTGATCTGGTCGTATTAGCGGCTCAGTGTTTCACTAGTGGCTAATTGGTTTAGCGACAGGGAACCGCGGCCACTGGGTGTCTGGACGTTTTGTGGGGGCGACGACTCGGAGAAGGGGGGAGGTGGGAGCGCAGCATCAGCCAATCAGAGCATTCTCTGGTGTAAATAGAAGGCAAGAGTCAGAAGAACCAGAAAGCTGAAGCACAGGGTCAGGAGGGGAGAGGAATGTGGACGAAAACAGATGTATGCTGGGAGTGCGAGTTTTTTTTTAAATTATTGGATGGATTAGGTTGCGCATATAGCATGGTTGACCTGGAAAATCTGTGCAGACTCCACACACACACAGCCATCTCTCTTTCTTTCTTTCTTTCTTTCTTTCTTTCTTACTTTCACTTATTCACACACACACACACACACACACACACACACACACACACACACACACACACACACACACACTTCCTCTTTTCCCCTGAATGATTTTGTTCAGGTTTATGAGGAGTCAGTGTAAGCCTCCCTCAGGTTTGTGTCAAACTCCTTGCTGAAGCGGCGGGTCTCATTACAGATGGCAGCAGAGATAGCCGCGCTAAAGATCTCCAATCAAGCAGCAGGCCAGCGGAATGTCTGCTGCTTCTGGCTTTGAATGCTCATTGTGGCATTGTGGCATTCACACCTAAAGATCAGATATCATCAGATAAGAAAGATCAGAAGAGAAATAGAGATCAGTCTGGTCTGCCAACTCCCTGATGCTAAGACACATGAGCAGGAAGCCACGCACACGCACACGCACACGCACACGCACACGCACACGCACACGCACACGCACACACACACACAGGACTCTTTACCACTTTTCTAGTTGGGGGTGGCTGCATAATATTCTCTTACTTTCACACACACTTTCTTCTTGTTTCCCCCCCCTCTCTCACACACACACACACACACACACATGCATAAGCTCAAGTCAACCTGAGCGTGCACCACACTAATCAACAGCTTTTCATGACCTCTGCTTATGCCAGCCGAGCCCATGCATTCCAGAGACACACAAACACTTGAACACGCTCGAATACACACATACTTCCACGCACACACATACTGTTGACATGCACATGCAAGTTCTCTCTGAGGCAGGTATGCACACAAATGCTGATCTGTGTTTGTGTGTGTGTGTGTGTGTGTGTGTGTGTGTGTGTGTGTGTGTGTGTGTTTGAGGTTCTTTGTGCAGACTGCACTTAAGTGTGTGTTCACAAGTTTGTGTGAAGGGGGTGTGGAGAGGGTGTGTAGAGAAGATGGAATGCATGTGGGAACATTGGAAGTGCTGCACTGTAAGAGTTCAGTGTAGCCATGACGACTTGAGAAGATGTGGAAATCAAATCAGAGGAAGTGAGATCATAAAGAGCAGGCTAACTGAGCAGCCAATCAGCTGTTCCCCCTCTGTATCACTGAGCAAGGGTGAGCTTTGAGTGAAAAGTCGATGAGAAGCCTTGTGGGAGGTTTCAGACCCGCTTGGACTGGAGTTCATTTTTGGTGCTGAACCTTTACCCTGACCTTTGCACTGTGACCCCACTTGAGGTCAAACTCTGCCAGCTGCCCACATTTGTCACCTGTTAAGATAGCTTGGACCTCACATGTTCAGTGGTGTGTGTGTGTGTGTGTGTCTCTTTCTCTCTCTGTGTATGTGTGTGTGTGTGTGTGTGTGTGTGTGTGTGTGTGTGTGTGTGTGTGTGTCGTGATGCATTTGTATGTAGACTTGGGTGTGCAAGCTTGAGAGCTTTGTTTTCAGTAGGGCAAGTTAGCACCTGGGTGCGTGAAAGAACTGAATGTGCAGGAATGTGTGTGTGTGTGTGTGTGTGTGTGTGTGTGTGTGTGTGTTTGGGATGAAGAGCAGAGGAGAAAAGCATACACACATTACAGCACTTGGGTTTTGTGTAATCAAGAAAGAATGTAAATACAATGAGATCAACAACATTCCATTACAATCAGGTTTGTGAAAACTGTATTTTATCTGAAGTGTGTGTGTGTGTGTGTGTGTGAGTGTGTGTGTGTGGGCCTGTGTGAAGCAAAACATCTTGACAGCTGAGCAGACATGTGTCGAGCCCACACACACTCTCTCTCTCTCTCACACACACACACACACACACACACACACACACACACACAGACAGACTGAGCATGTGATGAGTCAGGCACGAGAGGTAAAAGCATAAACTCAACACTTTCACTCCAGGCCCCTTCCTGTAAATCAACCTGTCACACCCAGTCACTTTATCACCAGT
>NC_045166.1:25441115-25443615 GCF_900700415.2 Clupea harengus
GACCGTTCAGGCTCTCCAGTACCCAAACTCAGATGCTCCGCCGGGCACCAACAACAGGGAGGTGGAGATCCGGAGCCTGAACAATGAGATCGACCTCCTTAAGAAGCAGATTTCAGGTCAGACACGGCTCCACTACACCGCTACACTCAACGGTTTCTCTCCTTCAGCCTCTTTCTCTGCCTCTTCCTCTCTCTCTCTGTGTCTCTGTTTCATTGCCTCTACTTCTCAGCTGTCCCAAATCAAATAAAAAATGCCATGCGCTTAAATCAAACGTTGGCATGAATGAGTGAATTCACTGTTGCCAAAGCCTCGAGGGTGGATATTATCCAAGACCAGAGCAGAGCAGAACAGAACAGCCTTTCTCCCTGGACTCCGCTGGAGCTGTGGCTCTGTAATGAGTGTCTTGTATTTTGGGAGCTCCAGGGAGCAGGAACGTGACTCTGAGGCCTTCCTGCCTCTGTGGCCAGCTGGCATGCCAGACGGAAGGAGCCCAGTCAGAGAGAGGTCACGAACAGGAGGGCGTCCGGCCCCCATGTAGCGTGAGTTAGCATTACCGCTAACAAACAGCTACTCGGGTCCATGCCTGATGCAGGGCAATTTTGCGCTTAGAGTTAGCGCCGTCGCTAACAAACAGCACTGCCTCGTATATCCATCTCATGTGAAGGAAATGAACTTGAGTTAGCATTGTCACTAGCCAACAGCACCCCAGCTAGCTTCCCTCAATTCAATTCAATTCAATTCAACTTTATTTCGCCATGTATACAGATACTAGGAATTGTTTTTGGTTTTCTCCATGCAGGCTATAGTATCACAAATAGAACAACAAGACAACACAGAACAACAATACAAGGACAGATAGTACCAGACAGTATGAGTAAAATAATAAATAAGAATGGAGGTAGTGCAACAATAATAATGTTAAATAAAGTTAAATAAAGTGCGATAAAGTTCGTGTGTGAGAGCTATTTAGGAGGGCTATTGCTTGGGGGAAAAAACTGTTGAGGTGACGTGATGTTTTGGTCATGATGGCCCTGTATCGCTGTCCAGAGGGGAGAGACGGTTAAAGAGACTGTTAGCAGGATGTGAGGGGTCTGCCGTGATCTTCATTACTTTCCTGAGGGATCTGGAGCTGTGGTTGATGCCTACAGCACAGCAGCATTAGCGTGCCCCCTCAGTAGTCATAAAAGGCCAGTTAGAGTGTTCCACCTGGGCCGACACACACACACACGCACTCACACTCAATCACTTCCTCCCTCATATCTCTGGATGCTCTCGGTGAGCGGGTTAGGCTGATGGAGACTTATCAGGCCGACCAGTACGGCTCAGCCGCAAGCTTATTCCCACTGCTGAGGGGAAACGATGCGTCAGCGGCCCAGAACCACCTCAGCACACTCACATATGATGTGCCTGTCTGCTACACTGATAGGAACTGACTGAGGTCTATTGACCCGTAGCCAGATGTAAGAACGGGATGGCACAGAGAAAAAGCTTCAGTTCAAATTGTGCAGAAGGTATTTCATTTAGCCGTTGAGATTTCGATATTCTTTCCCGGCATTTGTTCTTGGATGAATTTCAGGGGTCCTGAAGTGAAGTGTTTTTAAGTGTGATGTCTGAATGTTTCTCTCTATCTCTCTCTCTCTCTCTCTCTTTTTTTTTTGTTTTTTTCTCGTCCCATAGCCTTGGATTGTAATGCATTTTTGAATGGGCCTTGTAGTATTTGCTGAAGATAGATCGATTGGGATCTGAGTTGTGAAAACAAAGGTAGCACAGAAGGTACAAGGACTGGAGAGACACAACATGTTCTGCAGCTGAACCTTGCCAATCAGATATGCTTCAGCAATGTGCAGAGCACCAATTCTATGAATATTAACATTTCTGAATTTGTACATTTCTAACAATCTCTCTCTCTCTCTCTCTCTCTCTCTCTCTCTCTCTCTCTCTCTCTCTCTCTCTGTCTCTTCCTCTTCCCCTTTCTTCCCTGTCTATATATCATGTTTTCTCTTCTCTCTGGCAGACTCTGGTCAGCTGGAGCAGAAGCGGGAGGAGGCATCTTCAGTGCGCAGAGACCTGGACGATTCCTGCAAGCACATCAAAAACCTGGAGAAGCAGATCAAAAGTGCCGCACAGGAAAGAGATGACCTGCACAAGGTGTGTGTGTGTGTGTGTGTGTGTGTGTGTGTGTGTGTGTGTGTTGTCAGTGCACAAGGTGTGTGTGTGTGTGTGTTGTCAGTACACAGCCCATTATCACTGCAATACAAGTTTCTTTCTCCAAAGCAGTTACAATGCAGCAGCATTCATACAGTACAGTAAGGCATTCTCCCTCACAATGTTACCATAGCATTGTACCTGTCCGTCATCTTCAAGCCCAGGCTAACCTCGAAGTTAGCGCAACGCAACATAGTAAGCCCTTAGTAGCTATCATAAAAGCACTAACTGCTTCCATCCATCCGTGTGTCTTCCAGGAGCTGCTGGAGCAGGCAGAGCGTCTGAAGGGTCAGGG
>NC_045166.1:25458615-25463615 GCF_900700415.2 Clupea harengus
TCATTATCAATATCTCTCTCTCTCTCTCTCTCTCTCTCTCTTTCTCTCTCTCTCTCTCTCTCTCTGTCTTTATATTCCCCCTATTCCCTTGATCTTTTAGTTTTTTTTCATGTGTGTCTATTTGCTTTCTATTATTCCTGTTTCAATTATCTATCTATTTTTGTAAAGATTTGTCCTCCCTATGTGTCTGCAGTATGTAGAGTGTTTTCTCTCCCTCTCCCCAGTCCTCTGATGTCTTAGTTTGGTGTCATATCTCAAGTGTCTCACACACATGTCGCCTCTGTCACACTGCTCTCCCTTCAGATCACGAGCGCGTTGCCCTTGGCAATGAAGAGGGCCTGTTTGTCATCCACGTCACCAAAGACGGTAAAGCGCAAATCCATTCCGTCGCCTAGAAACAGAAGCGTGTGTAGCCACTGTGGTCCACTGTCAGAGGAGATTTAGCCAGACAGACGGGTATAGCTTCCAGGGATCCCTTCCATCAGATGTGTGGTGTTGTGTGTGTGTGTGTGTTTTTTTTTTTCTTCAGTTGTAATTCACTTCCAATTGTGTCAGTTCTGCCAGAAACAGGGCTTGCTGTTTGACTTTTTGTCCTTGTTGACTTCCAGACTGTCAGAGATCTATTGAGCATGCCTTTGTTGTTGAAGTGTTTGTTCTGCTCCGGGGGTCTGCTGAATGACAGAAAGCTCTCACCAGAGAGTATGAAAGAATCTAAAGCTGGCATGGATGGAGACTGTAGTTTCCTGAATGAATTCAAGCACACAGGATTCGCTAATTGTCATAGCGTTTAGCCTCCACAATTAGCGAATCCATAAGTACCAATTTTCCACAGTAGCAGGACTCACTCAGACTTCATTGCTTTCTAAATCTAAACCTGTACACATCCCAGCTGGACCAGCCCTGACCTTGTGCCCTCTGTCCCCAAACACACACACACACACACACTCACACACTCACTACATATACACATTCACACACACACACACATATACACAACACACATATACATAATCACACTCCCATGCAGAGATCATCCGGGTGGGCGACAGTAAGAAGGTCCACCAGGTGGAGCTGATCGGGCCCGAGCAGCTGCTGGCCGTGGTGTCCGGGCGGAATCGGCACGTGCGGCTGCTGCCGGCCGCCGCGCTGGACGGCCGCGACAGCGAGCCCTTCAAGCTGGCCGACACCAAGGGCTGCCAGGCGCTGGCATGGGGCCAGGTGCGCCACGGCGCCCTCACCTGCCTCTGCGTGGCCATGAAGCGGCAGGTCATCATCTACGAGCTCAACCGGAGCAAGAGCCGACACCGCCGCATCCGAGAGATCCAGGTGAGATCCAGGAGTGTGGGGTCAGCAGCACAGGGTGTGTGTGGTGATGTCATGATGCCCGTGATGCCTGGTCCTTGGTTCTCTGCGTCCTTGAATACTCTACTCCAGTGGTTCCCAAACTTTTTACAGTCCCGTACCCCTTCAGACATTTAATCTCCAGCTCATTTTGTTCACCCAGAGGTAGATTGATGGCTTTAAATGAGTGAATAAAATGTGCCACAAGTGACCCAAACCTTCTAAGGTTGTTGTTTGCCAGCCATCAACAGAACAGAAGACTAAAAAAACATTATTTGCAGGCGATTGGGAAGATGAGCGAATTCATTTGACAGGCTACGGAGGTCTGTGTTGAATAGGGGGGCGTGGCCGGAGCGGAGTTCAGCACAGACGTGACATTTTCTTAGTGGTTTTGTTTTGTAATTAATTCTTGTTCATCGTTGCGATCGTTGTTGTGTTTATAAGAAAGAAATACACCCCTGCAGGACAAAATACAGGGGAATTTGGGCGATTTTGATGCACAAAATGATGTTTCGGTCTGAAAGTTGCAATTCTGTTTCAAACGGTACATTCTGCGAATTCCGTCCGTTTTCTGTTATCGCGGAAATTTTCTCCCCGCGTACCCCCTGAACCACCCTGTACCCCAGTTTGGGAACCGATGCTCTACTCGAAACCCCTTGAAATAGTTCATTTCAAATTTGAAGAGCACAACAGGCTTTGTAATTGTAGTAACAGTTACTACAAATCAGAGAGTGTATGGAAAGTGCTCCCATACCCCTACTAGAGTGCCTGAGGTTTCTTGTCATGTCTGTTGCCTTTTTCACCTGTTAAGAACATTTTGGAAGCAAGCTTCATTGATACAGGTTTATTCAAAAAGGCATTGATGTGGCATTCAAGTGTATTTGCTCATGTTTAGCTGAAGCTCAGTTTTAATATAAATTATTTGATAAACACCCTAGAACACATTTATAACACAGCCATTAAGTCTAATGCCAGTTTGTTGGATTGGTACATACATGTGGCGCCTCATCCCTATGTTGGTTGGTCTGCTAAAGAAATGATGCTTATCTACAATATGACCTTTAACCTTTCAGTCATGCCAATCCACCATCCCCTCTCTGTATTGCAGGTGCCGGGCGCGGTGCAGTGGATGGCAGTGCAGAGCGAGCGTCTTTGCGTGGGCTGGCAGGCCGGCTTCGCCCGCTACAGCCTGCCGGGCGAGGGCTTGACGGGCGCCTCGTCGGGCGCCTCGTCGGGCTGCGTGAGCCTGCTGCACCCCGAGGACCCCACGCTCACCTTCCTGGGGCAGCAGGTGGGGCCGGGGGGCGACGCCCTGTGCGCGGTGGAGCTCTCGCCCAAGGAGCTGCTGCTCTGCTTCGGCAGCCTGGGCATCTACGTGGACTGGCAGGGCCGACGCTCCCGGCAGCAGGAGCTGATGTGGCCCGCCGTGCCCACTGCCTGCTGTGAGTGTGCCCGCGGGGTGGGGAGGAGTGTGTGTGTGTGTGTGTGTGTGGGTGTGGGTGTGTGGGTGTGTGTGTGTGGTTGTGTGTGTGTGGTTGTGTGTGTGGGTGGGTGGGTGGTTTTGTGTGTGTGTGTGTGGTTGTGTGGGTGTGGGTGTGGTTGTGTGTGTGGGTGGGTGTGTGTGTGTGTGGGTGGGTGTGTGTGTGTGTGTGTGTGTGTGTGTGTGTGTGTGTGTGTGTGGCTGTGTGTGTGTGTGTGTGGGTGTGTGTGTGTGTGTGTGTGTGGGTGTGTGTTTGTGTGTTCGTGTGGTGTGTTTGTGGGACTGCTAAAAGGGGGAGTGAAATGTCTGTGTGTGTGTGTGTGTGTGTGTGTGTGTGTGTGTGTGTGTGTGTGTGTGTGTGTGTGTGTGTGTGTGTGTGTGTGTGTGTGTGTGTGTGTGTGTGTGTGTGTGTGTGTGTGTGTGTGGTTTTATGTATGTATATGTGCATGTGGATACATACCTGTGTGTGTGATGTATGTGTGAGTCTCTGTCTAGGGTGTCAGGATGGGTTGGGTTGTGTGTGTGTGTGTGTGTGTGTGTGTGTGTGTGTCTAAACGCAGGCAGTAGGTATGAGCTTCCAGAGGTGTCCACTACATGCTCCGCTTCATCCTACAACCTCCTACCACCCCCAGTAGCTGTCTTTCTCTCTGTCACTGGCCTTATATGCTGTCGTCTTTCTCTCCGTCACATTCTCACTTTGCTCTTCTCTCCTGGCCCTCCCACTTTCTGTTCATCTAGGAGTCTCTGTCTTTCTTCCTCCCTCCCTTGATCTGTTCTTTATTTTCTCTTACCCTTTTTTTTTATTATCTAGTTTTTTTTCCTTGACACTTATCTTTTAAGATCCACTAGTACTTAGAGGTCCCTTTAGTGTGAGGCGCACTTCCACTATGCCCCAGCAGGGGGCAGTGTTTCCTGCTTCCATCCCAGGAACAGGATGTGTTGTAAAGCGGAACGTGTAGAGGACCCGAATCTGGGAGTGGCGGGTCACACGCCTCTCGCTGGCGAGCTCCCATTCTACATTTACATTTACATTTACATTTAGTCATTTAGCAGACGCTTTTATCCAAAGCGACTTACATATGTGCGACTTACAAGGTATACACAATTTTTACATTTACACTGATGGCACACTGCACATCAGGAGCAATTAGGGGCTCAGTGTCTTGCTCATTCTAGTGTTCTTTCTCCCTTTTCTAGTGTATGATAAGAAAGACTGAAAGATGAAAGACTCTTCTATTGTGCTGTTTTGTATGAGCCTAGTAAATCACCTCAAAGCCCCAGTCGGTTATAATCACCACCTCACAGGCTCTGTAGTATACCACATCAATCACAGCCTTCCAGTTAGTTGTACCAAACACCTACAGCATCTAAAAACCACCAGCCTGAACTCAACCCCTTTAACCTGGGTGTTGGTGGGAAAGGTCATGTACCATTCTCCCTCCCATCCTCATGAAACTCTGTAGCGCTGCCTCATAGGCTCAGCATCAGCTGTGCTGTTGCCATGGGCACAGAGGAGAGACCCGTTTGCAAGCGTCACTTCAAACCAGCGATGACCCAAAAATAAACTCTCCATCAGAGATCCACACAAGTGTAAAACATCTTTACCCAGCCAAATCAGGAATTACAGGGATGTTTTAGCCCCTAGCATTAGCCTGTGGTAAGAGTAAAGTAAAAAA
Organism: Clupea harengus; assembly: GCF_900700415.2. NCBI lineage: Eukaryota > Metazoa > Chordata > Actinopteri > Clupeiformes > Clupeidae > Clupea > Clupea harengus. The sequence continues at coordinate 25,463,113 of NC_045166.1, forward strand.
AAAACTTTTATAGTTTTAGAGTTCATACGACTGTTCCTGGATCAGTGGTTATATAGGGCCTTGGCATTAGCTTTGCTTATCGTGTTTGCTCCGTGTAACCCACTACAGGCTACAGTGCCCCCTATCTGTCGGTGTACAGTGAGAACGCGGTGGATGTCTTTGATGTGAACAGCATGGAGTGGATCCAGACCATCCCGTTGAAGAAGGTCCCTGATTGGCACCATTATTATTCATTTAAAATGACTAATGTGAAGGTTTTCCACAGCCCAGATATACCACACAGATACGCATACACAACAACACAATGTGGCTGTAGTAACACACACACACACACACGTTGAAGTCATTCTAAGTCCTGAGAGGAATATGAATGTGTGTGTGTGTGTGTGTGTGTTGGTTACAGGCTCGGCCCTTGAACACGGACGGATCACTGAACTTGCTGGGATGGGAGACGGTGCGACTGGTCTACTTCAGGAACAAAACGGCGGGTAAGAGTGTCACAT